>NC_141023.1:2962500-2967500 GCF_052040795.2 Danio rerio
GGTGTCAAACTCAGTTCCTGGAGGGCCGCAGCTCTGCACAGTTTAGTGCTAACCCTAATTAAACACACCTGATCAAACTAATTGAGTCCTTCAGGCTTGTTTGAAACCTACAGGTAAGTGTGTTGGAGCAGGGTTGGAACTAAACTGTGCAGGGCTTCGGCCCTCCAGGAATTGAGTTTGACACCCCTGCTATATAGGATATAGCCCACTGAAGTCTTTAGTAACACTTTAACTGATTGCAGGACTCCTAATTAGTAATTAATAATTTATTCTTTATATTTTTATTCTTGTAAACGTTTGTTCCCAAACGTTAGTACAAATCCACACATAGAAAAAAAAACTCTTATGTTATATAATCTCTACCCTCACAGACTGAAAACCTGATTATAAAAAAGACACACTGTAAAACATTATATATGAACAATTAGTCATGACAGCACATGTTTTAATTCACTGTAACTTAATAATCTAAGTTACTCATGTTCTACCTTAGTTTTGAGTTACACAAGCTGCTTTAAATCAGTTTTAAATCAGTTCAATTGACTCATAAGGCAACCAGGATTTTTTACAGTGCAGCTATAAAACATGATAATAAGCTAATAAATAGATATTAACTGCATTTATTTATTATTTTTCTTTAAAAAATGTATTTCTAACATTTTTTAGATAGTAATCAAGACACTGTGGAGTTTTAGCAAATGAATTTATATCTTAAGATTATTTTTTGTCAGAATTTAGTTATTGACAGCTTATTTACATTATGGGATGTTTTTATAAGTTGTTTACATTTTAAGACTTTCTATTTAATATATATATATATATATATATATATATATATATATATATATATATATATATATATATATATATATATATATATATATATATATTAAACACACACTGTTTGCTATGGAATGCAAAATCTTTGAAGCTCAATATCTCAAAATCATTCAGAACACAGATAGAGCCTAACCTTATAATTCAAAGGTGATGAAATATATTACTGTCAGAATCTCATTCAGGATTAAACGTTGACACTGTTCTGATGATTATTAACTATATTAAACACTTTCTGCACTCTTCTTTTGTCTGATACTCATGTTTACACAGTTAGTTTCCCCTTTCAGATACAAATATGCCGTAAATAGATCTGCATTGACATCTGCTGCTGTTGCTGAATATTTCTGCAGGTTTGCACAAAACTTGAGTTAATGCAAAGAGGAGACTGAGTAAAGATTTATTAACATCAACACTTCAGTATGTCAGACACTGTGTAAATGTTTAGACACTTAGTTTAGCGCAGAATCTGCATATAAGAGCAATTGAAATGACGGTTTTAAAACAGATACTATAGTAAAATGTTGAAGCATGTAAATGTTTTGACAACATAATTAGTTAAAAAGTTGTGGGACTGGATGTAGTGAAATTGTAAGATGGTTTATATTACTTGTTTAACTTTTATGACCAATGGCTGACCTTCTTTTCCACTCATTATTTGCATATCATTTCGCTACTACAAATAATAATTAATATACCTCAAAATAAATTGTAAAAAGTTACACAAATTGTATTAAAGCATTTCAATGTCTAATCTTCAAAACTGAATCATATTTCAAAAGGAATAAATATGCAAAAATTTAGTTTTACAGACAAAACATAAGAATAATAATCGGATAACATCATGTTACATTTAATTGTTTTTGTCCTTTAAAACAGATATATAATGTATAAACTATATATATATATATATATATATATATATATATATATATAACTTTATATTTTTATTAACAATTTAACGAGATTCATACGAGTTATTTGCAATAAAAATGTGTAACTTAAGTAATATAAATGTACACAATGGTGGTACTTATAAAAAATCAACTTATAAAATAAATGTCTACTTAAGTGAAATAGGCATGAATGAATAAACAAATATGTGTCGGTAAAGAAAGAAACAAGTATCTGAGAAACAAACAAATAATTAAATCATTAAAATGTTCGATATATGTGTACAAAAAGGGATCTAATAAGCTATAACTTTTATTCCAGTGCGTTCTTTGGAAACTCCAATTCCCATCATGCATTGCTACACGCTGCGCATACGTCACTACGCAGTCTTCTGAGTGGACGCTGCCCTCGACCAATGGCCAGCCGCTCCTCGCGTCCCTCTGCCAATCGCCGCTTTGTTGCTATGCCATCCTTTATTTTTAGCTGTCCGCAGCACAGCCTCGCATATGGAAACATCATTTCGCCGAATTAATTAGAGTCGACGTAAAATAAACACGAACTGTCTGATTTTGCAAAACAATGTATGTTCATTAACATAAATTAACATTTAAAATCTGTCAAATTAATGGTAATTAACCAGATAAAACATACATTACGATAGATAAACTGAACTAAGCACTACTTTATTCATGTAAAATCTTTAATATAATAGACTTTAATAGATACTTTCACATTGTCAGTATAATTATATATCCTTTAGTCAGCAAGTTCACTATTCATTTTAATTAATTACTACTTTAATTGCATCTTAACATTTTTTACTATTCATACACTGAAAATCAATTAAATAAGAACAAATCTTTATATAAGGTTTATAATCATTCATTCTACACTTATCTATATGAAATATCCTAAACTAAATCATAAGATTCATTATAAACTCCTCAGATTAGCCACACTTTTTGAGTCAAAATCAATTAAAATATTATTTTGAGGTAAAGTTATCAATATAATCAAATTTTCTTGGACAGTAAACAAATAAGTCTCCCCAAAACGTCTTTAAGTGTTGACATTCGTTAAAAAAGGTGAACTTTACGCCAGCCTGGTGTGTTTAATAAGTAAAATAAGGTTAAAAACGATTAAAGTAACACTTAATGGAGCAGTTATTGTATGCTTTAGGTAGGCTTTATTAAACAAATTTTGAATTCTATGATTAATTGTTGTTTATACAATTACGTTTTAATGTAAATTTGGCGTTGTTTAGATTGGCTATTGGTGAATATTGGTTTGGTTTAATGTAAATTTGACTTTGTTTAGATGTGGTATTTGGTGAATATTGTTGTGGTTTAGTGCAAATTTGTCCTTTTTTTGGCATTTGTTTCTGTTGTTGTATTTTACTGTTTGTTTGTTTTGTTTTGGTTTTGTTGATGTTTTGATGTAAATTTGTCATTTTATTTGTTGGAACCCAGGAAGAATAGCCACTACAGTCACCGAAAACATTATTAATTGGATTCACTAAATTATTTTAAGTGGCTTTTAAAGTGGTTGCAAACAATTTATATGGGCTGAATTTAAACAAATAAAATGTAGTAATGTTCAAGAAAATTACTCATATCCACCCAAAAAATCCTTGTGTATACACAATTACAAAACAGACGGACAATCGATTATTAGATTAATAGATTATTTTCCATGAAACAAAAATTACTGGAATAATGAATATCCAAATAAATCTCTCTAAAACCTCTTTAACAGGATATACAAAGTGTACAATTGTGAATGCAACTTCTTTTACTATATTATTTAAACATATATTTAGCTTTTGTCCAATTAATATTCATAAATACATTGGGCCATTTTCAGTTTATATATATATATACACACACACACACACACATACACATATCTATACACACACACACACACACACACACACACACACACACATATATATATATATATATATATATATATATATATATATATATATATATATATATATATATTTATATCGGTTCCACCTGTTATAATATTTCTAATATATCTATAAGTATAACTTTGTTTAATGATATTTAGGTCTCCTAAAAAAGGTTTTCTTTAACATATTTTCTTTCTGGGGCTGCACAGTGGCGCAGTGGGTAGCACTTTTGCCTCACAGCAAGCAGAAGGTCGCTAGTTCGAGCCTCAGCTGGGTCAGTTGGCATTTCTATGTGGAGTTTGCATGTTTTCCGCATGTTGGTGTGGGTTTCCTCCGGGTGCTCCGGTTTCCCCCACAGTCCAAACACATGCACTATAGGGGAATTGGGTAAGCTGAATTGTCCGTAGTGTGTGAATGAATGTGTATGGATGCTTCCCAGTGATGGGTTGCAGCTGGAAGGGCATTTGCTTTTTAAAAATGTGCTGGAGAAGTTGGTGGTTCATTCTGCTGTAGCGACCCCTGATTAATAAAGGGAATAAGCTGAAAAGAAAATGAATATTTTCCTTCTAAAGACGCATTTCCATACTCATAAAATAAAGTCAAATACAATGGCATATTCCTTTACAGTAATCAGAAAACCAAAGTCATCTAATAATCCACTGTAAGATAATAAATGACCATTTAAATTTAGAAGTTGTCTAACAATATCATTTTCATGCCACTTTTGGAAGAAAAGAAATTTGTTTTTATATTAAATATATCTATTAATCCAAATAATATACATGTTTGGGAAGAATTTGTCCTTAAATACCATCATCTACGCCAATAAAGCTTGTTTGTGTAGTTTAGCTAATTTCACTTCAATATATGCTCTGGGTGTGTTGAATTAATGCGCAAGATCTAATCAGAAAGTAGATCCGGCAAGACAAACGCGTCACAGCGGAGGGCGGAGCACGTGCGCGTCGCGATATAAATGCGCGAGCCTGTCAAACACAGAAGTTTCCACGGGAGCGTGCGGGAGCGGGGGACGCCGCCAATTAAACACAAAATTATAAACTAATAAACACAAATAAAATCGCGAGTGAAGTGCGTTTCAGTCAAACGCAACACACCGCAGCGGCTCTCCGTAAAGGACTTCCCAAACGCCACAAGCACGCAAAACTGCTGATACTCACCTGGAAACCGTAAACACAGGATAAAAACACAACATTAGCATCTGTGAGTATTTAATTTACATTATTAATATACATATTACATTAACCACCTTCATTTGATGAACGCGTCCTGCATGAACACATTAATAATAGTTGTTTATATATTTAAACTGGTCAGCTGTCGACCATTTTAGAGT
>NC_141023.1:2972500-2977500 GCF_052040795.2 Danio rerio
CCCAGAGCTCAGCATTTGGATAGACCCTTTCGAAGTGTCCTACAGGATTGGGGAGAAGGGTGTGGTGAAAGTCCTGTACATGGAAGATCCACCAGGTTTAGGAGGTGACGCTGAAAGATCTGATGTTGTGCTCAAAGGAGATGTAGAGTTTGAGGAAGTCAAGAGTCTGGGCTTTAACCCAGAAGCTCAGGTGTTTGTACCTATCGGTGGCCAGGTGTCACCAGTTATGCTCTCCAGTTCACCAAGTCCAATTTCTACCTCATCTTGTCCAGGGATGTTCGGTTATGGCACTCCCAGCACTCCCACCAACACCAGCGCTCATTCCTCCAACACTTCCACCCCTTCGCCACCCAGCTTGGTTTATCCTCCATCTAACTCTAGGCCCACACCACAGCCAATTACCTTCACTACAGCCAGCTTCGCTGCCACCAAATTTGGCTCCACAAAGATGAAGAAGTGTGGAAACCCTGGAGTTTCCTCCAGTTCTGGCATTAATATCGTAGCACCTCAGCAGAGGATGATCACGTGCTCCCCCACCACCATCTCCCCTCCAGGACTGGTCAAGCACAAACCCCTCTCCCTGTCCATGCACTGTCTGACTGGACCAGTCCCAAGCCAACTGTCTCCTACTGCCAAAGAATTTGTGTTTCCTGCATCGCAGAGGCTCCTTTACTTTGATGCTGAAGTTCCATCAATGACCCCATTCCCAGCTCCGCACTCTTCCTTCGATCCGTTCTCCAGTCCACCTCCAGGTCAGGCCGTCGGAATCATTGGAAGCAACAGTGGAATTTCATTCATGGACAAATCACCATTTGTGGAAGGACTGGGATACAACCTGCAATATTCCGGCCAGCCTTTCCAACCTGTGGTGTTGGCGAACTAAAGCCTAAAGTTGCACATACCCACCAATGACCCAGTTCTAGAGCCAATTCAATACATTCTCCAGTCTATGTCCAGGCCACGCTATCAAGATATTTTGAAGCAATAGTGGAATTTCCTTCATGGGTAAACCGTCAATTGTGAGATGCAACATGCAGTATTCTGGCCAGGATTTCCTACAAGTGGTGTTGGCCAACTTAAGTCGCAAAGCTGCAGAGACTTATCAATGACCCCATTAGGTACATTTTTGTTCTTCAGTTCACCTCTAAGCCAGACTGTTGGGATCATTGGAAGTAGAGGAATTAATAAAACCACCATTTGTGGAAGGTCTGGGATACAACCTGCAGTATTCCAGCCAGGTTTTCCAACCTGTGGTGGTGGCAGCAAACTAAAGTCTTAAAGAGACCCACTAATGACCGAAACTGCACCAGTGAGCCCATTCCAGAGCCAGTTCAATCAATCCTCCAAGCCAGCCTGTTAAGATCATTGGAAGCAATAATAGATAGTTTCCTTCATGGATAAACCACCATTTGTAGAAGCACTGGGATAAAACATACAGTATTTCGACCTGGCTTTCCAACTAGTGGGTCAATTTAAATTTCAGACCCACCAATGACCAAAGCTCCCAAATTACCCCAATTAATTCCCAATTCCAATCTCCAGTTCACCTCTAGGTCAAGCCATTGAGATCTTTGGGTTAAAAGTAGTGGCATTTCCTTCATGAATAAAACCACCATTTGTGGAAGGACTATGATACAACTTGTAGTATTCCGGACAGGCTTTCCTTCCGACCCCTTGAGTTGTCCAACTAAAGGCTCAGAGTTGCAGAGATCCACAAATTACTCTATATCCAGTTCAATCTATTCTTCAGTCTACCTTCAGCTGGGCCATTGGGAGCATAGGGGAGCAACAGTGTAATTTCTCATGGATAAACCACCACATGTGGAAGGATTGGGATACAACCTTCAGTGTTCCAGCCAGGCTTTACAAACCATGGTTTTGCCCAACTAAAGTCTCAGAGTTGAAGAGATCCCAATGCTGGAACATTTCAACCATGACTAATCAAGAGTATTATCCCCACAGATTGAGTATTACCTGTGATTGTTACTTTCCAGTTCTCATGTCTGATCTCTCGGAGTAACCAACCTCCTGTTGCACAGTTGTTGTTTTTTTTTCTTCTATTTTTCTGTTTGTTGTTTTCAGTAACGAGTCACTTGAGTGGGGCGCCCTTCGCTCAAGTGTTGGTCTGCTTTGATTAGTTCTTTTTCAATCATATTATGGGGGAAAAAAGCAAATATTCTCACAGGAGTCTAGGTCAGGGGTGTCCAAACTTGGTCCTGGAGGACTGGTGTCCTGGAAAGTTTATCTCCAGCTTGCTTCAACACATCAGCCAGGAAGTTTCTAGTACAGGGGTGTCCAAACTCTGTCCTGAAGGGCCTGTGTCCTGCATAGTTTAGCTCCAACTTCCTTCAACACACCCCCTGGAAGTTTCTAGTTCACCTAGAAAGAGCTTAATTAGCTGTTTCAGGTGTGTTTGATTAGGGTTGGAGCGAAACTCTCCAGGACACTGGCCCTTCAGGACAGAGTTTGGACACCCCTGTTCTAGTATATCTAGTACAAGGGTGTCCAAACTCGGTCCTGAAGGGCCAGTGTCCTGGAGAGTTTCGCTCCAACCGTAATCAAACACACCTGATCCATCTAATCAATCTCTTACTAGATAGACTAGAAACTGGCAGGTGTGTTGAAGCATATTGGAGCTAAACTCTCCTGGACACCGGCCCTCCAGGACCAAGTTTGGACACCCCTAGTCTAGATGCTCAAAAGGGATTTTGAGATGTTTTGATATATAATGCTCTGGAAGTAGCCACTTTGGACTAGTTCGGTCACACCTCAGTGAGGATTTCTGGTTATTGTATTGCATGTTCTCTGAATGAATGTGGGTCTTGTGCTTTCGAGCTAATGATTAAGAGGTTGCTTTATACTGGAAAGACAATTCTGAAGCTAAACCAGCATAAACACATTGAGCCAAACTCTGGAGAAACCAGACAATGTTTAAACCCATGCCTAGTGCCGTCAGGAGTCAGGCTGAGGATCGATGTTGTATGTTTTCAATCGGCCAGTTCCTCTGAACTAATAAGATCTGATTGATTGATTGGAGGACTGTGCATGTCTGTGAAGGCTAAGATGTTTTTATCAACTGCTCGATGTCTTTGCACATGTGACCTCTACAGAGACACTCTGATTGGCTTTCCAGCAAGGACAGTCATGTTGAATTTAATGCGTTGTTAGTTTTACACGATCCACAGGTCATAAATCATGGATCGAAAGAGATGCTAGAGTGAGAATTGCACTTTGTGTTCTGCGCTTCAGGACTCTGAATGTTACCTCATCTTCTCTGACTGCAGTGGCTGTGTTTTATTGTGCTGGGATGGAGGCTAGTCAAGAAGATACCAAGACGTTGGACATCACTATTTTCCCCTCTGTGTTTTGTCCCGTCCAGTTGTGCTGCACTTTATTTACCAGGCCTTTTGAATCTCCCAGAATGCCTCACAACATATGCTAGATGCTAAAGGTCCTTTACCCACCCTTTAATGGCCAGTTATGTCTGAACTATAGCTTCGTAATGTAGTTTAAAGATTGTATTAAATGAACTTTAGGATGTGTGGCTGAGACTGTACACTGAGAAAAAAAATGAATTAATTTAAAATCGTTACACCAACATGCGTCAAGTTTCTTCAACTTAATTTTTGCTGTTTTTCAGTGATTAATTTAAGTTGGAAAGTATTTTAGGTGTAACAATGTTTGTTTTCACTCTTTACAGTGTGTGTTGTGACGTTCCTCCAGCTTCATGAATATTCAGTGGTTTCATTTGGGGTGGGTGGGGTTTAGATCTCTATATATGCTACGGATGGGTGTATTTTTACATTTGTTTGTAATTTATTTACGATTTTCTATATTTTTTCGTGTTTTTTCAAAAGAGTTATCTACAGCGTTTATAAAACAAATGAAGAGATATCTATACGACAACGACGTGAACATGTATATATTTCTTATGTTTGAGATCTTTTGTTTAGTTTCTTACGTGCTGAGGTTATTTTTTCAGAAATAACTATATGAATATGAATATATGCAAGATGAAATGACTAATAAAATTTGTTTAACAAAGAAGCGGAAGGTGTTTTGAAGTCATTCAAGTTTCTTCAGTTTTTCTTTTATTTATTAATTTTTTTTGGTGCTCTTCATAAATCTTTGTAATAGTCTCGTAATTGTGACTGTTTTGGTTGCATGTGCACTCAGTTTTATCTATGCGACCTCAAAATATATTTGGGAGCACTTTTGCGAGTGCATAAAATTGCTGCCGTGCGGACTGTTTTCACTGCGAAACGTTTACCGGATGCGCAGATTTGCGAAGAATGCATCTTTGCACTTAATACGTGAACCGCAGCGCTCAGGAATAGTTTAAAACTGAATGTACAGTAAACAAATCCTGCAATGCTTGCCCCCACCTTCAAGCTCTTCTGATTGGCCCACTGCTCTAGAACTGAACGCCACTGGATTGGTTAATATCAGCGGTTAATCATTCAGTCAATGCCTTCAGGTGACAGGGAGCTGCAGCCGCAAAAATGTAAAGCACTGCAGATAAAAGAATGAAAACAACTACCGATTTTGCTTTAGAAACCACCTAAAGTTATAAATAATGGCACATCTGATTAATGATACACTTCGAAGAGTGGATAAGATTCCTAAAGCCTTTCACTGTAAAGTCTGTGTTTTCAGGTAATGGTGTTTGCCACTGAATCTACACATTTAAAGTGTGAGATGTTCTATTTGTTCTCTCATTTAATGGCCAGGATGATTTTAAATGCAGTAAATCTGTTAATACAAAACTCGTAGTGACGGTGCACATAATTCTTGGTGAGTGCGACTAAATTTTGGTTGGTGCGTCCACATTTTTAAAGATGGAGCAGCAGTGCTGCCAAGCAAAAGGTTTTATGAATATTAAACGACAAAAGACAAGGACAAAATCCCTTAAGGCTCGTGACCGAAGCACTTTTGTAGCTCATAAGAAACAAATCCAAGTAAAAATTTTACAGTGAAGATGCTTAAAGCACAGTTTGTTT
>NC_141023.1:2980000-3010000 GCF_052040795.2 Danio rerio
ATATATATATATATATATATATAAGCAATTCCATGCAAATGTCAACCTTGACATGAAAAAAAATAGCCAAAACATTGAAGCAGTTACTTTTTTTGTTTTTGTTTGTGTAAGCAAGTATTTTTAAAAATACTTTGGTAAATCAAATGTAATAGTTTAAAAATACTTAAAAATGTCTCAATGTTTTCAAAGTCAAACGAGTGCCAATTTCACATCTGTCACATCCGTAACAGAGCTTTATTCCTTTTAAATACTAAAAAATGTCGAATTAAATAAACTCGATCATGTTTATTCTATAGTGAGCTGACTCTTCTCTTTTGATTCACATGATTTTTACAAATATGTTGTATACTGTAAGCTCACATTGTCACATCCATGTTTATTTCCATCATTTAAAATATAAAACATGTTTACAGATTGATTGTTTTGACTCCATAACTCTGTGGTCTGTTGTTTTAGAAAAAAAATACACAGATGTTTCAATATAATGTTAACAAACTTTCAACGTAAATTTATTTTAAGATTTTTACTGCAAATGTCTCCATAACGCTGGAATTGCTCATATATATATGAGTGAGAGAGAGAGAGTTACTTTTTGGACATGTAGCCCAGTGGTAATTGTTTTAAATAACCGTAATTACAATTATGACCAAAATAATCGTGATCATGATTTTTTTTTTCTCCATAAACCAGCAGCGCAAACTGGAATTGGATGATTTTTGGAAAGTGATCTGGCCAGTTTGAGTAAGTCAGATCTGTTGAGCAGCAGCGCAGTATGCAATACAGTTACAGAAGGTGATTACTTCTGCAAATTCAGTACTATAAAATTGGTCAAATTTAATTCTTTGGGGTCTTCATTCTTTCTCTTTTCGACTCAGTCCCTTTATTATTCAGGGGTTGACACAGTGGAATGATTTGTCAACTTATCCAGCATATGGTTTATGCAGTGGATGGCCTTCCAGCTGCAACCCAATCCCTGGGAAACACCCATTCACTCACATACACTACAGACAATTTTAGCTTACCAAATTCCCCTATAACACGTGTTTGGACTGTGGAAGAAACTGGAGCACGGCAACGCGGAGAGAACATGCAAACTCCACACAGAAATGACCCAACCAGGACTCGAACCAGCGACCTTCTTGCTGTGAGGCGACAGTGCTAACCATTGAGCCTCCGTGCCACCTCTTTGTGGTCTTCAAAAGTCTAACACTCAGCAACCTGCAGACACCCTTGAGAAACGTGATGATTGTAGCGTCTGGATGAAGGTGATTCACATTCAGATCAGTGTGTGTGTGTGTGTGTGTGTGTGTCTGTGTGAAGCAGATGTTATATAACAGCGCTCCAGTGTTCGGCTGATTGTTACATAACGTCAAACTGAGAATAATAATGAACACACACACACACACACGCACGAACGACAGCAGTGAAGAACATGATGTGTGTGTGTGTGTGTGTGTGTCATCCTACTGCAGTGGTTTCACACACGTGATGATGTCATCAGCCAATCAGAGCGCAGAGCCTCAGCAAGGTCAAATCACTGATACTGTCCTTTATTAATACACAGATACAGTCAGAACATACTGCATTACACCAGCGTCTGTAGAAAAACAACACGGCACTGCTAGAAAAACAAACAAAACAAGATATATATATATATATTTAAAAATGCACTTGTAGATTTAAAATTACATCGTATTAAAGACACACACAAACACACAAAGAAAATGAATGCTACATTAAAGTTGTACAGAGCCCAGCACTGAACTCCACGTCTGGAGTTAATACCACTTCAGATTAAACCCAAAACTAAAGGCCGTCATTTGGACAACGTCACTATTCAGGCCTTAAAAAAAAACGAATATAGAAACGTCCGTCGTGTAGACGTTGAACACAGTGATCGACAGAGTTTGGTTCGTGGATTGAAATCAGACGGGAATTAAAAATAGAAACGTCCACAAACGTGAGCTCACGTCCAAATATGGAAGAGAAGGACACGCCCACTGCACAGCGTCACCATGACAACAGCATGCAGTAACGACTCGCATATTTACAACAGTTCTGCCCGTAAGCTCTTCACACCCGTTTTACAGAAACGCAATCATGACGAAAATATACTGTATTGTGTCACTATTATTATTATAGATTTAGTTTATTGTTCATATACGTCTAAATTTAGGAAACATTTGACGGAAAAAAAAAAAATTCTTGTGGAAAATTATTACTAAAACGCAGCAAATTTTATATTTTACATTGAAAATTGTGTGTTAATGGTGTAATATTAAAAAATGTAAAACGTGTGAGCACTGAACGCAAACCATGATAGCTATATTGTATTCAAATCTATAAAAATGGAAGCACATTACGACCTCTTTTTACGAGTCTCTTTTTGACACTTTTTAGTTTTAAAAACTCCAGGAAACAAGAAAAACAGTAATAAAGGTGATGCTGAACGTCTTCGACTCCAGTTTGCATGTCGAAAAAACCAAGCACATTTATATTACACAATACAACAGTTACCTACAAATGCATCGTTACTATCATTAACTATCATCAATGCAACGTTATTGGAAAGAATACAAATAAAACCAACAGAAAGTGATTCTGCTGTGTTTTACGACTGACGTCGAGCTGCCTCGCTACCCGCTCCTTTAACACAGATCTATTCATATCGTAAATAAGGAACACGCATTAGACGCATCTAATCTGAGGTAAAGATGAATGCTATATTATTGCCCTGGATTAAACCCTGAAAACTAAAACAGATCCAGTCCATGAATCGATCGCTCACAGTTAAAATCCCTGCCGGCGGCGTGACAATATTAGCCGCGTCGTCATCGTTAATTCGCAAGATCTTTCTGGAAGAACACGCCGACAAACACAAGTTTATTTACATACAAACACCAACATAACATGCGCTTGATTCCTCCAGTACATAAACGCCTAATTTCCCCCATAAGCGGTGGAAAAAATAAACGAAGAACTTAAAAATGCTAAAGGCTAATGCTAAACTCGCTGATTCACATGATGAATCAAAACTAAAGATTAAAAAAACACTAAAAGAAGGAAAGACGAGCAGAAAATATAAACTTTTTCTCTTGTTTTCCAGCACAAGCATGTTTTGCCACTTTACGTGACTATTTTATTGGAGGAAAGATGCTAAATGCTAATGCTAAACTCACTGATTCACAAGATGAATCATTTGAGTTTAGACTAAAGATTCAAAAACACTAAAAGGAGAAAAGACGAGCAAAAATTATAATCCTTTAAGCATATTTTTTCACCACAAGCAAATTTTGTCACTTTAGTGATTTTATTTTATTGGAAAAAAATAAGCTAAAGTGTAAAAAAATAACTGAATCACATAATGAATCATTTGGGTTGAAAGCTAAAGACTCACAAAAGTCCCTCGAAACTCTAAAAGGAGGAAAGATGAGCGAATATCAAACTCCTTTGTGCTTATTTTCCACCACAAATGTTGCCACTTTATGTGACTTAAATTTATTGGAGGAAATGCTAAATGCTCATGCTAAACTCAATGATTTATATTATGAATCATTTGAGTTCAATGCTAAAGATTCGTAAGAGTCCCTATAATCCTTAAAAGGAGGAAAGACGATTAAAAACCGAAGTCCTTTATGCTTATGTTCCACCACATGCAACTATTGCCACACCTGTGACTTTATTTTATTGAAAAAAACAAACAGTTTAAGCTCTAAAAATCCCCGATTCATATTATGAATCATTCGGATTCAAAGCTAAAGATTCATAACAGTCCCTCGAAACCTTAAAAGCCTAAAAACAGCTCATTATACAAAGATATGTAACGTTTTCTACCACATTTCTGCCTCGTTTCTCTTATTTCTGATGACAAATCTGCAGTACATGAACACTAGTAATGTGTCGAATGCAAACAAAGAGAGGAAAACGCTTCGGCGAAAACGCTTTCGGATTCAATGCAGAATCCTTATTTTACACCACAAACACATTTCGCCACATCAGTGACAAGATTATATTGGAAAGAAAAATCTGAAAGTGCTAAAAACTACTGATTCACAAGATGAATCATTTGGGTTCAAACTAAAGATTCAAAAACACTTAATGCGGAAAATAAACTGATTCACATGAATCATTTGGGTTCAAATTTAAGATTCAAAAACACTTAATGCGGAAAATAAACTGATTCACATGAATCATTTGGGTTCAAACTAAAGATTCAAAAACACTTAAAGGGGAAAATAAACTGATTCACATGAATCATTTGGGTTCAAACTAAAGATTCAAAAACACTTAATGCGGAAAATAAACTGATTCACATGAATCATTTGGGTTCAAATTTAAGATTCAAAAACACTTAATGCGGAAAATAAACTGATTCACATGAATCATTTGGGTTCAAACTAAAGATTCAAAAACACTTAAAGGGGAAAATAAACTGATTCACATGAATCATTTGGGTTCAAATTTAAGATTCAAAAACACTTAATGCGGAAAATAAACTGATTCACATGAATCATTTGGGTTCAAATTTAAGATTCAAAAACACTTAATGCGGAAAATAAACTGATTCACATGAATCATTTGGGTTCAAATTTAAGATTCAAAAACACTTAATGCGGAAAATAAACTGATTCACATGAATCATTTGGGTTCAAACTAAAGATTCAAAAACACTTAAAGGGGAAAATAAACTGATTCACATGAATCATTTGGGTTCAAACTAAAGATTCAAAAACACTTAAAGGGGAAAATAAACTGATTCACATGAATCATTTGGGTTCAAATTTAAGATTCAAAAACACTTAATGCGGAAAATAAACTGATTTACATGAATCATTTGGGTTCAAATTTAAGATTCAAAAACACTTAATGCGGAAAATAAACTGATTCACATGAATCATTTGGGTTCAAATTTAAGATTCAAAAACACAAAGCGGAAAATAAACTGATTCACATGAATCATTTGGGTTCAAATTTAAGATTCAAAAACACTTAAAGCGGAAAATAAACTGATTCACATGAATCATTTGGGTTCAAACTAAAGATTCAAAAACACTTAAAGGGGAAAACTGATTCACATGAATCATTTGGGTTCAAATTAAAGATTTAAAGATACTTAAAGAGGAAAATAAACTGATTCACATGAATAATTTGGGTTCAAATTAAAGATTTAAAAACACTTAAAGAGAAAAAATAAACTGATTCACGTGAATAATTTGGGTTCAACTAAAGATTCAAAAACACAAAGAGGAAAAAACTGATTCACATGAATCATTTGGGTTCAAATTAAAGTTTTAAAAACACTAAAATGAGGAAAGACTACCAAAAATTATACCTTTTTGCTCTAATTTTCCACCACAAGCAAATTTAGCAACTTTAGTGATTTTATTATATGGTAAAAATCAACTAAAAAGCGTTTAAATCCTTGATTCACATTATGAATCATTTGGGTTCAAAACTAAAGATTCATAACAGTCCCTCGAAACCTTAAAAGCCTTAAAACAGCTCATTATACAAACATCGGAAATGTTCTCGAGCATAACTCTGCCTTATTTCCCCTCATGTTCTTAATAATTAATAATGTGTCGAGTGTAAACAATGAGGAAACTCTGAAAACCAGACGGAAAGACTCGCAGAAACACCATCCGATTCTCCCTTTGACTTATTTTCTACCACAAGCAGATCTAGCCACATCTCTGACTTTATTATATGGCATAAAACACGCTAAAATCTCAGATGCACTGAATCAATCACTTGGGTTCAAAACTACAGACTCAAAACAGTTAATCATATAAAACCTTTTCTATCACAAGTCCGCCTCACGTTTTCCTCCAGCTCTTATTTTTAGTGCTGAATCTCCGGTACACAAGTATTAATCATTTATCGAGTGTAAAAAAACACTCAAAATTAGAGGGAAATCAAAATCCTTTACACTTAATTTCCACCAGAAGTAAACGTAGCCGCATCACAGACTTCATTATACTGGAAATAAATAAAATCAGTAAATTTACCGACTCATTTAATGAATCACTCGAGTTCAAAGTAAAGATTGGAAACAGTCCCTGATCCCCTAAAAGCAGCCGATAATAAAAACACCCGCGACGTTCCTCCCACGCTTCAGCCTCATGCGCGTGTTTTCTGCGTCAAACCTCCGGTGCGGAAACGAAATGAACGTGTCGAGTGCTAACGAGGTGTGAGGAAACGCTGAAAACTAGCTGAAGAGAAGAGTCTGAACTCTGCCGGACCGACCGTCAGCGACCTCGCGGAGGGGTCAGGATGAGGTGTGAGGGGTCAAAGGTCATGCTGTGGTCAGTGTTGCTGTGTGTTTTTGGACCGTCGGCCTGGTCTCGTCCACACGCCTCTGAGTGTGTGCGTGCGTCCCTCACAGCGAGCCGTACTTGGCCTCGTACAGCGCCATAATCTTCTGGCAGCGGCCGCAGTCTTTGCGCAGCTCTGCCACCTGCTGGCGAAGCGCTGCATTCTCCCGCTCCAGGAACGAGGCTCGCACTGCAATCTGGTTCTCCTTGAGACGCCGGGCATCACGGGAACGCTTCGCCGCCACGTTGTTCTTCTTCCTCCGTGACCAGTATTTGTCATCCTGACAAACAAAAATCATGATCATTTTAATGTTTGGTATTAGGATTGAGATGTACAATCTTGTTTTCAAGGGGGTCCCACAGTGTTGCACAATCTAGACATAGGCGATAACCAGTTTCAAGGTTTACTGCAGTTTGGAAAAGCCAAGGTTTAAAAAAAAACGGTAATAAAAGACTGTAATACTGTTCCTAAAGTCTACACTACCTGACAAAAGTCTTGTCGATTATCCAAGTTATCCAAGAACAGCAAATAATATGTTGACTTCTGGTTGATCATTTGGTATCAGAAGTGTCTTATATGAAAGGCAAAGGCCTCTAGATGACGCTTATTTGACCACGATACAATAGGATCATGCCTTGATTTTAAATGATTTCATTAGGACAGTAAGGTTTGAGTTTGATGCTGCGTTCACACCAGAAACGAAACGCGCGTCAAGCGTGAGTGATTTACATTTTAAGTAAATGCAAACGCGCGAAAAGACATCCTGCAGCGCAAATGGCGCGATATGCTCAAATTGATCGTTTTGCGTGTTTGACGTTTCGCGCGAGTTCGAAAATCTGAATTTTTAGCAAACATTCGCGCCGCGTTAACCAATCATAAGCTTGCTCTTGTGGGGGCGTGACTGTGACGTATCGCCTGTTGTGGGTGTCCCAGGGGAAATCCCCCAGCCGACACCGACAAGAAATTCATCAAACTGGGCTGGGCTCAGTCAGAAGCACCACTGAAAACCTCCGTCATCCAGGTTCAGTTTCTGGAGGAGTTCATGAGCTCACAGAGCTGCTGCACCTCTGAAAGGATGTAGTGGACTCAGACACGACCCCAAACGTATCAACACTGTTTATCATCCTTCATAAAGCACATAAACACTGTTATTTTCTTCATAAAATCCATGTTAGCCATTTAGCTATGAAGCTAGAGTCACCGGGCAGACAGAAGCCCTGCCCATCACGTGAATCCACGTCTGTTCTGAAATGAATTTGACGCGCGAATGAAGCGGATTTGACACGCGAATGAAGCTAGTAAACTCAAATGTTCACGCGGCTATTTACGCGCGATTTATCTGCGCGTTCCGCGTCTGGTGTGAATGCAGCATGACAATGACTCAAATCACTGATTAATAAAGTCATCTGGAATGGCAATGAAAGCGTTCTTGCAGGACTCCCAGAGTTCATCAAGACTCTTTGGGTTAATCTTCAATGCCTCCTCCATCTTACCCCAGACGTGCTCAATAATGTTTACTCTGGTGACTGGACTGGCCAATCCTGCAGCAGCTAAACCATCTTTTTGCTTTCAGGAGCTTTGATGTGGAGGCTGAAGTATGAGCAGGAGCGCTGGCCTGCTGGAGAATTTGCCCCCTCTTGTGGTTTGTAATGTAATGGACAGCACGAGCAGGTTCAACGTTAAGAATTTTTTCTACTGGCCTGATCGGACCATAGTTCAGATTTTTACTTGCCCTGCCAATATTTTCACTGGCCCTACCAAAAAAAAAAAAAAGTTAATAGCTATTTCTTAGCCACAAATTTAAAGAAAATGTGTCACAATGTTTGTGATTTATAAATATATAAAGTATGAATGGGAATAACTGTATTATTTTGCTCATATGAATTCAGAAAAGTGCCGATATCTGTGGGTCAAATATTTGTCAAATATATTTGTTTTGATAAAACTGTGCTGTGAAAGTTTTATTGTTGTTAATATTTTGAGCAAAACATCAAAAAACGTTAATTTTTCTCATCATCCTTTGCTCGTATTTACCTAATTTAATGGAGGAAACTGTGTGATTAATGTTGATTAATATGAAGATCATAAACATCTTAAAAAGTCAATTGATGTAGTGAATAGCTGATCTTTATTTGAAGTTTCTTCAGAAGGTGACACGCTTAAATTATCATATTAACGGTAATATTTAAGTGTTTATGGACTGATTTATATACGTTTATAGTTTTTGTTATGGATAGACATTTGAAAAATACAAATAAAAATTCTGTCACTATTTACTCTCCCTTTACTTGTCAAACCTTTAAGAGTTTCTTTCCTCTGTTGAACACAAGCGAAGATATTTTGAAGAATGCTGGAAACCTGTAACCACTGATTTCCACAGTAGTTGTTTTTTATTCTATGGAAGTCAATGATTACAGGTTTAGCCTAATATAAAACTGTACTTTAGCCTAATAATATAGCAAATAGTTTTTATTGGGTGGACTGTCCCTTTAAGATGTTATTATTGAATCATGCTCTTATTTTGTGTTGAACAGTAAATTCATGAGAAGCTTTGAGGTTTGAGCAGCAGTTGTTGTTTTGCTCACCTTGGCGTCTTCAGGAACGAACACCTTCTTGGCCTTCTTGATCATGGGCTGTGGCTTGAGCTCGTCCTCGGAGAAGCGGTGTTTGCGCGGGTTGAAGAGCTCTCCTCCGGGAACGCTGGACAGCACCAGGTCTGTGGGGTCCGGCTGGAAGGACACGTTCACCTCGATGTCCTCCGGGGACACTGGAGATGGTGTGGCACGCTCAGGAACAGAGGAGGGCTCTGGAGGATTAAAGAAACAGAGATATATTTTGTCAGCATCTGATCAGGGTGAGACGCTCGAATACAGCAAAACACCAGCAGGGGAAATAAGATAATGATAATAATAATAAGTTAAAAATAAATCAGATCTCATACTTTAATCTTCTTCACACTGAGTACTCATTCCAGAGAGCTTCCCTTTCCTTAAATATGTAGTAGACACAGTTGAGGGAAAATTATTTTTGTTCAAATTTAATTACTTTATTCATTTACTCCTTTTTTATGCACTCACTCATTCATTCTTTTATTTATTTATTTATGTATTCCTTTATTAATTCATTAATTTCTTCCTTACTTCCTTCATTCATTCCTTTATTTATTTATTCATTCATTCTTTTTTAAAATGATTTCTTTATTTGTTCAATCCTTTTATTCATTCATTAATTCATTACTTTTTATACATTTAATTATTTGTTCATTCATTCCTGTTTATTTATTCATTTATCCATTAATTTATTTATTCATTCATTTATCCATTCCTTCGTTCATCCATTCTTTTATTAATTTCTTAATTTACTCATTTATTCTTTATGTATTTTTATTTATTCATTCCTTCATTTATTCATTCATCCATTCCTTTATTTATTAATTTATTCATTCATTCCTTTATTTATTCTTTTATTCATCTAATCCTTTATTCATTCATTCATTCCTTTATTTATAAATTTATTCATTCATTCCTTCAGTTATTCATTCATTATTTATGTATTTTTATTCATCCATTCCTTTATTTATTGATTTATTAATCCAATCTTTTATTTATTCATTCATGCTTTTACACTTTTACTAATTTATCCATTCCTTTTATTAATTCAGTCATTCCTTCATTTATTCATTCATTCTTTATGTATTTTTATTTATCCATTCCTTTATTTATTAAATCATTTCAGTATTTATTAATTCATTTATTCCTTTATTTATTCATTCCTTTATATATTCCTTTATTTATTTATTAATTCCTTTACTTATTTATTCATTTCTTTATTTATTCAATCATTCCAGTATTTATTCACTTATTCATTCCTTTATTTATTCCTTTATTTATTCATTCATTCTTTATGTATTTATGCATTCATCTACTCCTTTATTTATTCATTCATTCTTTATGTATTTATGCATTCATCTACTCCTTTATTTATTCATTCATTCCTTCATTTATTCCTTCATTCTTTATGTATTTATTCATTCATTGCTTTATTCATTCATTCTTCATGTATTTACTAATTTATTTA
This sequence comes from Danio rerio, assembly GCF_052040795.2. Classification (NCBI taxonomy): domain Eukaryota; kingdom Metazoa; phylum Chordata; class Actinopteri; order Cypriniformes; family Danionidae; genus Danio; species Danio rerio. Next base: position 2,990,393 of record NC_141023.1, read on the forward strand.
TTCAATCCTTTAAATATTCATTCATGTATCCATTCCTTTATTCATTTATTCATTCCTTAATGTATTTATTTATTTATTTTGTATTAACTCCTCCATTATTTCCTTGAGTTATTCATTAACTGCTTAATTTATTATTTTATTATTTATTAATTCGTTTATCTATTTATTCACTTTTTTATTCATTCATTCCTTTATGTATTAATTATTTTTTCATTCCTCCATTTATTCATTCATTCATTCATTCATTATCAATTCCTTTAAGCAATCATTAATTGTATCATTCATTCACTCATTTATTCATTCACCCATTCATTTCTTTATTTATGCATTCATTTATTCCTTTATTTGTTAATTTATTAATTGGTTCCTTCAGTTATTTAGTCATTCCTTTATTTATTTATTTTATCATTCATTCATTTATGTATTCCTTTATTCATTCATTCACCTTTCCACAATTTGAGGTGTAAAACTTAAAATAGGCTGCTGGAGAAAACAGATTATGGCATATGAAACTAATTTAAGGCGGACAGACACACAAACCAACCATCCAACCACGTTCTTATATGAGCTCCGCTTACCCAGTTTAATAATAACTCCACTCAAATGTTTTGGCTCAGTTATTAGCTGGAGTAACTGGACAGAAATAGTTCTCTTTCCACTAATATATAAACACCTGAATCCATTACCATGATCACCTAATCTTCACACATTATAAACCACCATCATCATAATCGCAATACTCTGTTATCAAAATAAACACGCTTTGAGGAAACACTGAGAATATAGTTAGTAAAGCTGGTCTAAATATGTACAAGCTAGTCTCTTCTAAAACAATAGTACTATGCATTTAGATTTATCAAGTTTTGTTGGTTAAGTTGTGTTCCTGACATCACTTTTAGATAATTTTTTGTTTTAATAATGAGCTATGCAGTGGGCACAAAAGGTCAACCCAGTGCTTACAATGCCTATTTAAGGGTTAAGCCACTAATAAGCAATGTTGCCAAGTCTGGGCTACTTTTAAACACTTGCACGTGTTGTTGTTTTCCTCAGGTTAAATGCTTGACATATTGCATTGCTTATATTTAGCTGAAATTGCATTTAAATTATTTATTAAATGCATATGCTGCCAATGATTAAAACTCTGCTGGGATAATGAAGCACATTTTTGTGAGTTTTTTTCCCATGGTAACAGATCGGCAGGTATATCCAGTGCTGTTTCTAAATAATATCTAAACAGTATTTACAAGCTACAGAAGAAAGTCCATTGATTACAATTTAACTAGAAAAATATTGAACATTTATTTTAGATAACTATTAATTTAGTAAGACGAATAAAAATAATTTTGCAAGTTTTGGGTTCACTTCTGCCAGAGTTGTTCTGGATTTCTGAAAACAGACACTGAGTAAATACTTAAAAAAAAGTAATCTTCAAAAATTAAACTGTGTATAATCATAAAGTGATGTAAAATGTGTTGTATGAGTGGAGATAAAGGGTTAAAAAAAACATTGTTGTGAATACGTCAAACGTTTTTTAAAATACCAGGGAAAAACGCTTACATTTTTAATTATATTGTTGTTTTCCCAATGATGGGTTGCAGCTGGAAGGGCATGTGCTGCGTAAAACATGTGCTGGATAAGTTGGCAGTTAATTTCGCTGTGGCGACCTCAGATTAATAAAGGGATGAATGAATGAATGTTTATATTGTCGTGTAAATCTATCCTTATGACGCAGTCATGCTAGAGTTCGAGCATGTGAAATTCTGTCGTACAGTGCTGCGAAAAGAGGCGGGATTAAACAAGATGATTAGACATTAGCTCCATATTTTACATTTCTGCACAGAAAGGTCATGTTCTTCAATGCAGTCACATGATGCGATTTCGCAGGTCAGAGTTCACCAAGCTTGATCTTTGCAATGCAGTGAACTGTGAAAGTTGCATTTGCGGTCTGTCGCATTCACGTGCGTATGAATGAAAGTCTATGGGGTAAAAAGTGCAGTGTGACCGCAACTATACACTACATTTTGTCACCAATATTTGTACTATCAATGGAGGAAATATGACTTTTATCTAATTATGGACTTCAGAGATACAAGGTCTATCGCCATTAAATAAAGTAACAAATTAAACAATTATAGTAGATAAAAAAAAAAATTTTTTGAAAACGTTCTAAAGCACCATTGTCTGACTACTGAACACCTATTCATGTCTTAAAAAGGTTTTATCCAAACTGTCCTAATCCACTTAAAATATCGACTACAGTATATCCTAGATACTGTTCAACAACCCTGTTGACATAATTCAATTGTGCAGATGACTTTAGGCCTGCAACAACTAATAGATCAACTATCAATAGTGAAATTTGTTGTCAATAAATGTAATTATCGATTCATTGATGTTGTGTTGAATTCAGTTTAACCTCAGATTTGTGTTCCCGCTACACAAGCTGTATTCACGTACAGAGCTTGAATACAGTGAGACATTACATATTTAAAACCAGCAAACAACAACAGTGAAAGTTTGCTTGTTCTTCTACTTCTGTTTCAAAAATAAGCATTTGTTGTTTATTTATATTTTAACAAATTTTGCTTAATATCTTATTGTCCTTATATTCATGTCCTAATTTTAAAACGTGAATATAATAGGAGTACAACACTCGTTTTGCTTTTTGTTTATTTATATTTTGTGATATTTAAATTACTGTTCAAAAGCAAACTTTGTTTTTCATTGAAGGTTTGAAATGCAACATTAAAGATCAAAACTTTTGTATTTTTTTAAAGTATAATTTTATACATAAATAATAGCTTGATTAACAGATTAATACAGTTGTAATACGAAAAACGGCTTTAAAAAAATGTAGTTTTTATTTGAAATAAAAATTAATCTCCCAAATAATCGATTATCAAAATAACTGGGTAACATTTTACAATAAGGTTGTATTAATTAATGTTATTTAAAATTAGTCAATGACAATTCATTGTTAGTTCATGTTAACTAATGTTGCAATACCTAAAGGTTAACAACCACGAGTTTGAACTTTAATAATGCATTAGTAAACGTTAGACCAGGGGTGTCAAACTCAATTCCTGGAGGGCCGAAGCCCTGCACAGTTTAGTTCCAACCCTGCTCCAACACACTTACCTGTAGATTTCAAACAAGCCTGAAGGACTCAATTAGTTTGATCAGGTGTGTTTAATTAGGGTTGGAACTAAACTGTGCAGAGCTGCAGCCCTCCAGGAACTGAGTTTGACACCTGTGCGTTAGACTATAATTAATAAATGCAAGTATAGTTCATAATTAGTTCATGTTAGTAAATAAATGAACTAATGAAACCTGGTTGTAAAGTGTGATCAGTAATTGTGTGCTGCAGCCCTAGATGGGTTTCTTCTTTTAAAATGTGCTAAAAAACTATTTTTTTAAATAGTTTGATCTGACCTGCAGTGGTCTCCTCGCACAGCTCCTGTTCTGCTGTTTGACTGTCAGACAGGTCCTCGTCTTGCTCTGTCTGCATCTGTTCAGGCATCTCCGGGACGGCTGCCGGCTCCTCTGAGTTCTCAGAGGACGCCTGTGTTTCCCCATCCCGCCGCTCGGCCTCCAGTCCGCGGTTCAGCTCCTCCTCCAGCGAGACGGGGATGCCGTTCTCCAGCAGGAACTCGTCCAGGTCCATGTACTCCAGGTGGAAGGTCTCGCCGTCATACGGGATGGTTTTCTCCCAGATGGCGGGCGTGAGGGAGGCGGAGACGCCCCCTGAAGCCCCGCTGCCAGCGGACGCCCCATCGCCAGCAGAGGCCTGCTTCTCCTTCTCGATATCTAAGAGGAAAAGCAGACTTTAGTCAAATGTATACAGATGAAGTGTAAATTATTTACCCCAATTTCTGTTTAATGGAACGAAGATCACATTTCTAATGATAATAGTGTTAATAACTCATCTCTAATAACTGATATTTTTCTCTTTGCCATGATGACAGTAAATAATATTAGATTAGATATTCTTCAGGATACTAGTATACAGCTTAAAGTGACACTTAAAGGATTAACTTGGTTAATTAGGGTAAAGTTAGGGGAATTAGGCAAGTCATTGTATAACAGTGGTTTGTGCTGTAGACTATCCAAAACTAATATAGCTCAAAGGGGCTAATAATATTGACCTTAAAATGACTTTAAATAAATTAAAATCTGCTTTTATTCTAGCAGAAATAAAGCAAATAAGACTTTCTGAAGAATATTAGAGGAAAAGAAAAAAAAAAAAATCACAGGGGCGAATCATTCTGACATTAACTGCATATATATAAAAAAACACTTTATTGTAAAGACAACGGGAATCTAACAGTGCAAAAATAAAATTGATTTACACAATTGTATTATTAGGAGGGTAAGAATCATCTCGTTTTCAAGGGGGTCTTCAATGTTTGTAAATATATAGACAAATGGCAAATACTGCAGAGCAGTAATACAACCATCATTACAATATAATAAATACAAAAACAAAACAATAATCAACACACACACATACACAAACTCTCAATTATCTAACCACAAAACAATACGCATCTTCCACATTATATTAATGATATTCAATATTACTATAACCTTCCAATGAAATATAAATATTTAATATATCACAGGCAAACAGAGATCAGAAACTAATACAAGTATTGAGTAAATAATGTACAAGAGCTTTTCTAAACATTGGCTTGTATTCTTATTTTGTTGTGTATACTTGTAGTTCTTTGAGTTTGAGAAAAGCACATAATAAATAAAATCCAATATTATTATTTGAAAAAGACTCACATTAAATGTTTTTAAATACATGTGCATCACTTTTGGGTCAGTCAATACTGACTACCTGTCTGAATTTCGGCTAAAGGTGGAGGTGTTGCAAAAATTTGGCCAAAAAAAAAAAAAAGTTGGCCACCTCAATATCCTCTATTAGAGCTGCATGATATAATGTTTCAGCATCAATATCACAGTGTGTGATTATTTGAAATAGTCACATCTAGGCATGTGACTAGGGTTGTAACGGTATGAATTTTTCACGGTATGATAATCGTCTAAAACAATACCACGGTTTGACGGTTTCGCGGTATACGGTATGTTACAAAATAATAGAACAGTAAAGCAAATTTGACTTTTTCCAAATAATATATTTTTAGTTACTATAAACAACACCACTTACAATGAACAAATAAAAATAAGAAAATAATAAATAATGTGTCAAAGTCCAAATAAAGTCCAAATAAACATGGTGCAAATCCTCAGTAAAAAATAGATATAAATATTTACTATACTATAAATAGTTACATAACGAAACTAGATTCAATATGGAACATCCTCAGGTTTTATGTGCCAGCATGGATATGGTTGTCTATCGATATGGATTTGGATATGGTTGTCTGCAATGCAGACAAACAGCTGCATCTTCATTTGCGTCTTTTGAAAACAGCAAGAGCAGCAGTTCGTCTTTGCTGTGTCACTGTTTTGTCATGTTTCTGTGCTGCTGTGCATGCAAAAGTATTTAGTATGAGAATTATTTCATGCAAAACTTTAAATGTATGCCTATCTCTCATTCCGTGTTGTTCAAAAAGCTCAGTGTTGGTCCACAAACAAAAGCGAAACCTATGCTTATTGGTTTTGATATAGCGAGTTTGAACCAATCTGGGCATGGAGGAGGGACAATGCATCAATGTATCATGTCTGGTTTGTCCGGAGACACAGTGACGAGCGTTTCTTTGTCAAATCAGCGTTGTCAAATGTTGATGACGTAACCGCACTGATTCCGGAGCCTCTGAAAGTCCGCGAATGATATGTGATACAGCACTGGAAAGCTGGAGATTCTCTTCTTTATGCCAATCTTTGAATTGTATGAATCAGATCAGCGGATCAAAAGTTATTAAACATTTAAGAGCAATACTTATTTTTAGCCGTGGGCGGCTGTCTCGGTCTTTAAGGGTTAAAACCGTTGCTATGCAATTGTTCATGGTATGATAATCGTGCACGTTCAAATCGTGGTAAACCGTCATACCGGTATATTGCTACAACCCTACATGTGATGATAACCGTTTTCAAGGTATACCGCGGTTTGGAAAAGTCAAGGTTTTAAAACTGGCAGAATTTTCGGTAATACTGTTCCTAGGGTATGTGTAAGATTTTTTATTTACACTTTTTTTGTTTTCTAGGACAACAGTATCTTCAGCAGAAAAAAATATCCAAAGGTGCCATTTTAAATCATAAAGAAATCTGTTTATGATACTAATGAAGACAGCAGAAGTCAATGATTTATTTTCATTATTTAGCCTGACATGTTTACGGCTCCAAAATATTATAAATCTTTCAAAAAATATAATATATTGTTTTTTAGAGAGGGAAAAAAGTTGTTGTTTTTTTTACCAGACATTTTAAAAATATATATTTTAGAGCAGTAATCACATTACCGTGATATTGTTATCCAAGGTTATCATACCGTCAGAATCTTATACCGGCCCATGCCACATTGCGAGTATATGCAATCAGTGTTGAGTCAGGATTATAACTGATCACTTTGCAAGTGTTTTTTTTGATGCCTGTGACTGTAAGAGCATTTTAAAAGCATAAAGACATTAGAAAATGCACCATTTGAAAAATTATTAATGTTTAATTTTATTGAACTATTTACAAAACAAACACTATGCTATACTATTTTACACTTGATTATTCAATTACATGCTGAATACAGTTAGACTCATCAGAAAACAATAAAACAATGTCTATTTAATTTGAACCTTTTTCTTTATTGAGTTCATCTATGCCTGTAGATTGTTTGATATTTTTTGCAGATGCACTCCCCAAAAGAATCATGCCAATCAATCTTAAAGTATTCCAAATAGTTATTAAACTCATCTAGCGAAATTATATTAATAAATTGCAATATATATATATATATATATATATATATATATATATATATATATATATATATATATATATATATATATATATATATGAGAGCAATCTCATGCAAATGTCAATCTTGCCATAAAAAAGTTTTCACTAAAATATGGAAACTGTTTGGTTTTTTTGTGTAAGGAGGTATTTTACAGTACTTTAGAAATATTTAAAAGTGCATGTGTCAATGTTTTCAAACTAGTATGTTTAATTTAACAAAGTCACACAAGTGGCAATTTCACATCCGTCACATCCATAACTTAGAGACGTCACATCCATAACAACACTTTTTCCTCATAAATGTGAAAATATTAAATAAAATAAAATCAATCATGTTTGTTTTATAGAGAGCTGACTCTTATCCTTTTGATTAGCGTTATTTCTTTTGAGTTGTGCAGTTTAATCCACAGAATTTCTACAAAGCATGTTGAATACTGTAAACCCGCAGACTTTTGTTGTCACATCCATAACTCTTGTTCATTTCCTTTATTTAAAGTACAAAACATTTTTACAGATTGATCTTTTTCTGCTCCTTTAACTCTGTGGTCAGTTGTTCTGGAACATATATGATGTTTGAATATAATGTTAACATATACTTTCTATGTCAATTTATGTTTTGGGTTTTTACTGAAAATGTCACATCCATAACGCCAGATTTGCTCATATATAGCAGAATAAAAAACATCGCAAAGTTTTTTCCAGTATCATGCAGCCCTATTCTCTATGTAGTAAATAAACCCCTGATAATGTCTTTCTCTCGCCTCTTGATTTTGAGATTAACTCAGAGCTTTATTCTTGACAGATTTATTAATATACTGATACTTAAACATCAATATTTACAGCAGTGTAACCTGTCATTAAAAGGGATAGTTCGCCTATAAAGTCGAACTGTCAGCATTTCCTCAACCTCCAACTTGTTCCAAACCAGTTTCTTTCCCCTCCTGAACATAAAGCCAAGAACTAAAACTAAACTAAAACCAAGATGGTGGTGCAACCAGACGCAATGGCTTCTTGTGGCCCACTAAATAAAGGAGGATATACTGAAGAATGATGGGAAAACAGCACTGACCTCCACAGGATTTTTTGTTCTTACAATGAATGTCATTATTGTTTTTTCCAACATTCCTCTGAAATTCTTCGTGTTAATCAGAAGCAAATATTAAAAGGTTTAAAACCAACTGAGTGAGAGTAAATGGTGAGAAATTAAAGTATGTGTGAACTATCCCTTTAATAACTTTAAAAGGGCATCACAGGCCACAGATCAGCAAGTTAATTCTGTAAGTAGTCTAGCTTTGTAACTAGCTGCGTAGGTGGTCAACAAGTGAAAGTGTTTGTCAAACTGGCAAACCCAACAGGTAAAATAATAATAATGATGATGATAATGACTATTATTGATTAAATTCAAAAAGCAACCATGTCTTTCACAATATTCTTATGTTAACACTCTTCACAACAGCAAAATGCAAGAATAAAAATGACTAACCTACAGACCTGAGTGAGTTCAACATCTCAGCAAAGCCTAAAACACTAACAATGAAATAGTTTTCACTTATTGCTAATATAATGGGTCAAAGATATACGGTGGATATTAATAAATAAATGAAAAATAATGAAACGCAGCTACTATTTGTCATTTTTGGGTCAATATTAATATAAATTTTTAATTCTAACTGCATGATCTTCATTAGAAAGTCACTGAAATGTAATTCATACCACTTAAATATGCATTTCCTATAAATAAGAGACGTTTAAGGTGAATTAAAAGCTGTTTCAGTGTTGTTTTGATGATTTTGGGGACTATTTTCGTCAAAACAACAATAACAAAGCCATGCCATGGTAACAACATGATACATACACACATATTTCAGTATATAGATGTCCTGGGCATGTACCAAGACACTTTTAGTAAGGATTATCGTGTAAAAAGACGAATGAAGTCATAAAACACGGAAGTACGGCGGTCTCTCGACCTCAGAGCATCAATTATAAACACGCTCTCTGAGGGAACTTTCTGTTCTTTCGTGAGTGAAGGCGCAGCTGAGGAGGTGAAGCCAAGTGCATGAACACACACACACACACACACACATACATACATACTTGAACACACACACACTTAAACACATTTACACTTAAACACAACAACAACAACAACTGAACGCCATTCCGTCAGCTTTAATCATCTCCTACCGTCGTCTTGATCCTCCAGTATGTTTGGAGGCGGAATGTTCATGATCTTCTTCAAAACAAAAGCGGACGATTTCTGCTGACCGATGACCACAGTCTCCAGCGCGTGTCCAGGCATCATTAGCACGATGTTTTCGGGGTCAGATATTAAAAGGTGTGTCGATAATTTCGGTTAAAGCTCCTGTATCCGTTTGAGCAAGCCAAAACAACAGCGTAGCGACCCACTCCTGCGTGTACTGGGCGAGATAATCGCATATTCATGAAGTACGCGCCACTCAAAACGCCGATTGGCTGCCTCTCCAACAGGTCATGAATATTTAAGCAGACAGGGCGTGTTGTTTTGAAACTCGCTCTCTTATTGGTCGACTGTTTATCCGCTTCGCTGAACGCCACGGCAATGTGCGGAACAAGACAAGCGAGTGTCTTTTGTTCCCCAAAACAGACGAATACAATCTTTACCGTGACCCTGAACACAAACAAATAAAATCAACAGCTCATGTCCCTCTCATTACAAGTAAATGCGTCAAAAATGGATATCAATGCTAAACGCCAGGTTTATATCTACACTAGATAGCAATAATCATGTTAGGTGCATTTGTAACTTTAAAGCTGACTTCTAAATACTTTTTAAACATGTTTAATAGACATAAAGAGCGTGTTTATGTGCTCGTGCTGTTGTATTTTTCCACCCTAGCGGTGAGCTCGTGCCTTCCCACGTGCCGCCAGCACGGGGCTCTGGGTGGGCGGGGCTAGCGCACGTGCGGAGTACAGCTGTATTCATCACCACTGTGAAGGTGTTCAGTGTCGCATTTGCAGAAAAAAAAGCCACTAGATTGGGGAAAAAGAAATGTAAAATCCCTTTCCTTACAGAAATCTATGAGTCACTTAAGCTTGACATGTCAAACATACATGAAAGTTGCGGTTTTGGAACATTTTCCTATTAAAAATTCACGTTTTTTACATTATATTTTGAATATACGTGATTATTTTATCCATTTAACATTATTATTGCATAGTCCTCTGAATCTTTGGGAATGCAGTGCATTGCTCACCTTTCATGACACCCTTTAGTCATTTTGTAATGATACTGCCCATTGTTTGTGTGTTTCAGAGATTAAATAAAGTATTTTGCAGGTTTAGAAAGTCATGATGAAATGCAGGATATACGGAAAAATGATGATGCAAAAACTGAAGCATTCAGATACAAGAATAAAGTAATGACCCCACTTAAAAGATTATTATAAAATAATGAAATCAAAAGCAGTTTGTACAGCATTATTGTACTTTTACAATTATATAGTTTCAAAGACTCTTTAGAAAAGGTGCACATACTTTCATTCCCCTTTCCAATAACAGAATAATTGAACAAAATTATAAATTTATACATAGGATGTATCTGACCCCACTTCGTTTGAGCAAAATGCACCCTAATGTATCACACAGGTGTCACAGTTGTAAAACCTATTTAGGATCAATCATGCATGTTTTTTGGGAATGCAAAAAGCTAAAATCTTTCTGGAAAGCAGTACAGGACTTTACAGCCAAAGCTTTGCAAGTTCCATTGGACAACACACCAACACTATACCTCTTTGGTACAGAACTGAACATGACACTTGATCCTATTTCTATAAAGAGACTCGGCATCATCTCCTATCTAGCAAAAAAAAATGCATTTTGCTCAACTGGAACCAACAAAAACCTCCAACATTTGAACTCTTTATAAAACTCTTGAATGAAACAATGCCCTTGGAACAATAGACATACTACTTAAAAAACAAAGAGGATGCCTTTCAAAAAATATGGATGCCTCTAATGATCCTCGGACTCTATGAACACATCTGATGTATTTTCACAATATGTGTGACCTTAATCACTGCATAACTTTGTGTATTATGTTTTATTTATTTTTTTGTATTTTGTTGGTATGTTTATTTATTTATTTATTATTATTATTATTTTGTAATAATTTAATTAAAGATTTTTTTTTCTCTTTGCCTTTTGCTGCTATACTTGTCTAATAATACATTTGTCTTTGCCCTTTTTTGTTTACGTTTGTATGTTCATTAAAACCAATAAAAAAAATAAAAAAAGAAAAGGTGCACATTACCGCATTACAATTAGATTAATTTAAAGTTCCAAACAAATATAAGTTATTATATAGTTAACCTGCAGTTTTATAGCATATAGGAGATGTATATGTTTAATGAAGTGCATTTGTGTGTCTATGTTATCTACAAATTGAACATTGCAGAGTTAAATCACCTCTGACCGTGTTTCTGAAAACATCTTTGTGTTGCCAAATCAAACAAAGGATTTATTTAAATATGTAAATGTCAAATTTGTGCTAGAGAAATAATGTAATACACGAATATACAAATAATAATAAATAATAAAATAAAAATATATGGGTATATCAAACCTATAATACATTTTAATAAACGATTTAATTATTTAAAAATATTTATCTGATTAAATAAGCTTTATATTGATAAAAAAATAGGCCTAATTACAAAGTTGATTAAAACTTAATATTTAGTTTTAGTTGGTGGTTCATCAACATACTGAAAGAAGTCTCAGAATCTTCCAGTTCATGCAGAAAGATTTCTTATTATACACTACCTGACAAAAGTCTTGTCGTCGATCCCAGTTGTAAAAGCAACAAATAATACCTTGACTTCTAGTTGATCATTTGGAAATGTGGCAGAAGGTAGATTATATTAATTATGTTAAATAGGGACGCTTCAATGCTGGTTTTTAGCGCCCTCTTCTGGACACTCAGTGCACTTCAACATGTTTCAATCTATTTATTATTATTCAGTGATGTTTGTTGGGAGTTTAGTCCTCTGGATCTTTGTGAATGCAGTGTATTGTTCATTAATCATTGTCTTTTTTTGAGGGGACCAGCTTCTAAATTTCCATTGTTTACAGAAAATCCGCATGCCACGCATGCCATGATATAATTTTAACCACATGAAAAAATGATGCCGCAACAAATGCAACACTAAGATAGACTGATATACTATAATAACATTTTGTTTAATAATACTAGTAATAATTAATAATAATTAATAATGACTAATGACACCAGTTTACCTCAAGTTTAGAAAATAAATCAAAAGCAGTGGAAGTTTATCTGTATAGGGCTTTTTACAGTAATTATTGCTTCAGAGCTGCTTCAAAAGATGCACAGTATCACATTACTATCATTCATTCATTTTCTTGTCGGCTTAGTCCCTTTATTAATGACAGCGGAATGAACTGCCAACATATCCAGCACGTTTTTATGCAGCGCATGCCCTTCCAGCCGCAACCCATCTCTGGGAAATACATTACTATCAGATTAAGTCAAAGTTACAATCAAATAGAAGTTATTATAGTTAACCTGCGATTTATGGCAGATAATGTTTGTGTACATGTTTAATCAGGGTTTCTACAGGATTCAAGTCATACTTAAGACTTCTTAAGACCCTTTTAAGACCATTATGAATTATATTAAATTTAAAAACATATTAAATTTTAGATGTATATATAGGTCTAAACACTAATGATTATTTCTAATGGCCCGCTTGGGCTAATGGATTTTTTTTGTTTTTGCTTGCCACAAAATAATCTCATAATCAAATGTAATTATTTTTTAGCGACATACTTTAACGTGTCAAATCAAGAAAACTCTAGCTGTATACACTATTTTCAACATATTTTTTTAAAATGTTAAGTTTAACATTGCTAAAAGTAGATTTATTTTGGAGGCAATTACACAAATAATCAAACATATATATTTGTTGGCTTTTGGTCCAAATATAGTATAAATTCTATTCAACATAATGTTTGTTTGTTTGTTTGTTTGACTTAATTATCCCAAAGAGAAATTCACGTCACAGCAGAGCTCCCCATACTAAAAATAGATCAAATGAGTAACATATATACAGTTGAAGACAGAATTATTAAACCCCTTTGATTTTTTTTCTTGTTTAAATATTTCTCAAATGATGTTGAACAGATTCAGGAAATGTTCACAGTATGTCTGATAATATTTGTTCTTCTGGAGAAAGTCTAGTCTATTAGTTTCATTTTGGCTAGAATAAAAGCAGATTATTATTTCTTAAAATCCTTTTAACAATGTAAATCTCTTATAATACCAAACGCAAATCAAGACGCGAACCGACAGAGTTTCCTGAAGCATTTTCTTTTACAATGTTTCTGAAAATCCTTTGTACTCCCAAATCAAACAAGGGATTTAAATATTTAAATGTAAAAATGACTGAAAGGTGATCAATAAATCATTTAAATTTATAACATAAACATTCAAAGCTTTTATTAACGTCAACAACAACACACTAATAACATAAATATAAAATAGCTAACATAAAATAACTAATAACATAAATATAAAATAGTTTGATTAAAATAAAAAGATTACTCTGATTAAATAGGTTTCAAGTAAATTATACAAAACTTTATTAAAATTAATAGGCCTAATTACAAATGTGAATAAAACTGATACTAATTAGATTGAAATAAACAGCGTGCGGATTATATCAGGGATGCTTCAATACTTGTTTTAGCGCCCTCTTCTGGAGACTCTGTGCACTTCAACATGTTTCATGCTTATTCAGTGATGTTTGTTGGGAATCGAGTCCTCTGAATCTTTGTAAATGCAGTGCATTGCCCCCTCATCCTGGAATACTCTTCAGTCTGAACTAAAAATGTCTGAGCTCCTCCCAATGACATCGTTACGCTCTATGCTTTTTAACAAACAACAACAGTTCATTTTTCAATGCATGTGTTTTCAATATAATGAAATGTGGTGGGGCGAGGCAGTGGCGCAGTAGGTAGTGCTGTTGCCTCACAGCAAGAATGTCGCTGGTTCGAATCTCGGCTCAGTTGGCGTTTCTGTGTGGAGTTTGCATGTTCTCCCTGCCTTCTCGTGGGTTTCCTCCAGGTGCTCCGGTTTCCCCCACAGTCCAAAGACATGTGGTACAGGTGAATTGGGTAGGCTAAATTGTCCGTAGTGTATGAGTGTGTGTGTGAATGTGTGTGTGTATGTTTCCCAGACATGGGTTGTGGCTGGAAGGGCGTTCGCTGCGTAAAAACTTGCTGGATAAGTTGGCGGTTCATTCCTCTGTGGCGACCCTGGATTAATAAAGGGACTAAGCCGACAAGAAAATGAATGAATGAAATGTGGTAAAGCTGAAAAACTAAACTGTATTTTTTTTTATTATATTAATTTTCTATTTACTATTCTTGGCCAGGCCTCCCTTGTAAATGAGATCTTGATCTCTATGGGTTTTTATCTGGTTAAATAAAGAAACTTATATATTACTCATTTTTTTTTTTTGTTTTTAGGTTGACAGCTTCTTAATCCCCAAATTGTTTACAGTAGATGCTTGATTTTGTGTGTGTTTGAGGGAAGCAATACATCCTTTACAGGATTGGAAAGTCATGATGAAATGCGTGATTTAAATTAGGTCAATGAGCAGTTTATAAACAGACGAATTAAAGATTAAAATGCCTCACTGAGGTGGATATATTAGAGGACTAAATATGTTTATTAAAAGCAGCAGTCTGTATGTCTGTAAAGTGCTTTGAGATGCTTTGGAGGGCAAAGTTCATTTTGCTGTGGCGACCCCTGATTAATAAAGAGACTTAGCCAAAAAGGAAATGAATGAATGAATTTTTGTGTGTGCCTCACACAGGTGAGTGGGCTTGACAAACCACCTGTTGAAAACACACACTTTCATCTCGCTGACACTTAAACGGAACAGTTTTGCACATTAGCACACTTACACTCCATGTCTGTATAAAAACATTGTGCATTTCTGAGTGTGCCTCACACAGGTGAGTGGACCTGAAAACCACCCACACTCTTCTCTCCATATGCACTAGACACTTTACTTAAACTCTTACAAAGTCTCAACATGTTATACCTGTGAATGCATCATCAATCGTGCTGCACTACTTGTTTTCTTTGACCTTAAAATCCTCCTTTGCACAATATCGTACACAATACTGCTCTGTCTTTTGCAGAGTTCACTTGTATAGTCTCAGGTTGTGTGTATAGTTAAGTATGTATATGTATAGTTAGCTGACTGCTCTGTTATGTTAGTTATGTACAGGTGTACAATAGCTCTCACGTCCAGTGTTGTGTTTATATTTATGATTAATTTGTGTAGCACTGCGGTCCTGCGAGTCATGACATTATGTTTTCTATATGTCCACACATGTAGCTGAATGACAATAAGCTTAAGTAGACTTGACATAAGGGTGAGTAACTAATGACACAGTTTAACTTTGGGCCGAACAAGACCTTTAATTTAGCTATTTTTTCTTGCTATACCTTTGGTGCGTTTAATCTCTTGTCTCGTGTGTTCTTCTGTTGTCTCATTTATTTTATTTCTGTGATATTTTTGTCATAGCTGTATAACTATGACATGCATGGAACTGTCTTTCGATTTTCAAGAATGTTGCCTCTCTGGCTGAACAGACAACAGATTGCACAAAACAATAGATGGTGCTCAGAGCGAAAAATAATGATCAGATTAATATACTGCTCAAAAAAATTAAGGGAACACTTGGAACCACCCAATGCTAATGCCTTTCCAGCCGCGACTCAGTACTGGCCAATATACAACCCAATATTATTATTAATATACAATTATTATTCCAAATAAAATGTTAAGTCTTACACAAGTCTAGGGGAAAATATAATGAACGCAACAATAATAATTTAAAGAGCACTAAACTGGGACCAGTCACAACACAACAAAGAGTAAAGTTCCAAAAGTTTATTTACAAAACCAAAGAGTCACGCAATGAGTGTTAAGGAAGCTCTAGCTTCAGGAGGGGAATAAAGCCAAAATAACAAACAAAACAGGGTTCTGTCTGGGAGTAAAGCCTCTAAATAAACTACTAGAAAACAATGATGAAAATCAACAACAAAACTACACTGACTCCCTGACTGACCCCAAAACAGGAGAAAAAGTCCAACAAAAAGGAATGGCCGTCCACCTCCTTACTGCTTCCTGGGGGAAAAAGCAAAAGAAAAAAATCAAAGTTTAAACTGTGGTACTGCTCTTAGCCACAACAGAGAACAAGTACCAATCATACACAAGTCAGATCTTAAATCTCAACAGTTCAACTTTTCAACAGCTTTAATTTAACTGAAACCCAGCTAGTGCTCTAGAGAAAGGTTCCTCTCTAGCTCCTTTCTCAACATCCTGTGCCCGGTTTTTCAAAAGTAATCCACTAGGATTTTGGATAAGGGATTGGATCAAATCTTGAAAATGGGTTTTTCAAAAGAAAAACGGATTACATAATCGGATTAGATCACGTAATCTAATCTTGGTTTTGATCCAGATCAAACCTTTAGTTTGGGTTTTTCAGACCTTTTTTGTAGGATCTGGATCACTTTGATCCAAAAAACCTGGATTAAACTGATCCCATCAGAAGGGTGGATTTAGCATAGATTTCATGCCCAAAATGTAAGGAAAACTTTAAAAATGTATTAAATAATATTATTTTTGGATCATGCAGTATCTTACGAGATATACTATTTATTCATAAGGTTTTAATTGTATTTGTTCATCTGTCAGGCTATAGTGAGTATAGGCTTTAACGTTTTCAGCCTTTCAGTATAGGCCTACAGCAAAGTAGAAAGAGTTTGGCCTCATAAAATAATCCCCCAAACAGCTGTCAAAACTGACCAAAAACAATACATTTTATTTCGTCTCTAATTGATATATATATATATATACACACACACACATCACAATGGAAAATATTTTTCTTATTAGAATATTTATTAGTGATGCATGCAATGATTACAGAATAAACAAAAAATGCAAAAAATGGCAATGACTGATTTTTGAAATCTCTTTCAACAATTGCAAAAAGAGACTGAAAGGGCAGAAGCACAGCTTCATCTGGCAGAGAAACTGACTCTATACAAACTGCAGCAAACCAAGGTCAAGGACTTGAGATGCCCCTCCTAAAGGCTACGCTCAGACATTAAGTCTTTTGACATCAAGTCTTTTTTTTATTTACATCTATATTTAAAACTTATTATAAATATCCTCAATGTACAGTGTTTGTGTTGTAGGTCTCAGATGAGCGGACTGCAGGAAGAGGATGGGGTGGGCTTTTTCTTGTTTTTCTTATTTATTATTAATTTAATAATTATTACATTTTCTTAGTTTTCATTAAAAAAAAAAAAAAGTTATATTGGCCCCACGCTGGCTATTCTGTACATATCTATAGTTCTACATTGTGATTTCCTCTCCTGTTTGAGCACTGGTAATCCAGATTTAGTGATCCTAAAAAAGTTCCTATCCGGATCAGATTGATCCAATTCGATGTTGCTTTGAAAAACTGGCTCAAAAAGTAAGCTGTAGTGATGTGACGTTGTGCTTCGAGGCTTCGAAGCATGTATTAAAAAAAACGATACATCTCGCAGTGAAGCAGTGTACCGGAGCTTGATTCGTTTTGCCATCATCACGTGATCAGTGACATTCAAAGCTTCATTTTCGCCTTTACCCACATGACTGCTTCGAATTTTGATTCAAAGGTTTAAACACCCTCATAGTAAAGTGTTTAGCGAGAGAATTGGCGTCGATTACATACATTTGTTTCAAAGCACTGCACCAGTCCCACACACCAGTAATTAAACTAAAATACAATAGTAATTTTTAGTAAAAAGGTTTTAAGCCATACTAAAGTGTATTAGCATATTTTTTTTACAACTATCTTTAAAGAAAACCACCGCATATCGTAATATTGTTTTTAACAGAGACCATCTGGTGAGTGCGACCCTGAAACATTATTCATATAGCCTCCTCCTAGAGTACTCGCCTCCCAATCAGGAATCGCTGGTTCGATCCCCGCTTGGAGCAGGGCTAATTGTATTATGATAAACTTTTGAATACCTTGGATGTTACTACAGTCATCAGTTGTGTAATGTAATACATCTTGTGTAAAAACTACAGTAATTGAGTAATTTGTTTATATTGCTGTTGTTGTATTACTACATGAATGAGTTGGTCAGTTGTGAACATTTGACATTATGGACACACAGTGCTTTCCCACACTTTAACCAGAAGAGGTCCTCCTCGAGCTCTGATTTAGAAAGCTTCGAGTAACGAACCTTTTTCCGATACAATTGAGTCGAGCGCTTCACTGGTTCAGAAAGCTTCATTTCACCATCACTAGTAAGCTGGATTACTTGATCATGGATCACAAAAACAGAATGACTAAATCTGGATCAATTTGATCCGGATTAAACCTTTTGAAAAACCGGGCCCTGTGCCCGGTTTTTCAAAAGTAATCCACTAGGATTTTGGATAAAGGATTGGATCAAATCTTGAAAATGGGTTTTTCAAAAGAAAAAACGGATTACGTAATCGGATTAGATCACATAATCTAATCTTGGTTTTGATCGGATCAAACCTTTACTTTGGGTTTTTCAGACCTTTTTGTAGGATTTGGATCACTTTGATCCAAAAAACCTGGATTAAACTGATCCCATCAGAAGGGTGGATTTAGTGTGGATTTCATGCCCAAAATGTAATCAAAACGTAAAAAAAATTATTAAATAATTTTATTTTTGGATCATGCAGTATCTTACGAGATATACTATTTATTCATAAGGTTTTAATTATATTTGTTCATCTGTCAGGCTATAGTGAGTATTGGTTTTAACATATTTAGGCTTTCAGTATAGGCCTACAGCAAACAGCTGGCAAACTTGACCAGAAACAATACATTTTATTCAGTCACTAATTGACATATTTATATATATTCATCACAATGGAAAATATTTTTGTTTTTAGAATATTTATTAGTGATGCATGCAATGATTACAGAATAACCAAGAAATTGCAAAGAATGGCAATCACTGATTTTTGAAATCACCTTCAACAATTGCAAAAAGAGACTGAAAGAGCAGAAGCACAGCTTCATCTGGCAGAGAAACTGACTCTATACAAACTGCAGCAAACCAAGGCCAGATTTGAGATTCACCTCCTAAAGGCTATGCTCAGACAAGCTGCTCTCTCCACATCAGATGAGGAAGTCTGAAATTATTGTGGAGTTTTTGACATTAACAGTTTTTTTTTTTATTTACATCTATATTTGTAACTTATTATAAATACCTCAATGTACAGTGTTTGTGTTGTAGGTCCCGGATAAACTGACTGCTGGAAGAGGATGGTGGGGTTTTTATTGTTTTTCTTTTTTTAAATGTGTGTTTTCATTTCTAATAAAAATAAAGTTATATTTACCCAACACTGGTTATTCTACTTGTTGCTCTTTATATAGGCATATCTATCCATCTACATTGTGATTGAGCACTGGTAATCCAGATTTAGTGATCCTGAAAAGTTCCTATCCGGATCAGATTGATCCAATCCGATGTTGCTTTGAAAAACTGGCTCAAAAAGTAAGCTGGATTACATGATCACGGATCGCAAAAACAGGATTACTAAATCCAGATCAATTTTATCCAGATTAAAC
>NC_141023.1:3505000-3622500 GCF_052040795.2 Danio rerio
ATAACATCCATTTCTTGCGATACCTTAATTCTTCTAATGGTATGCAAGTCTACAAGCAGATTATATACATACAATTTGAATATATAGATTAACTTCACACTTTAAAGAGTATAAAATCCACTGGAAAGAAAAGAAACGGGCCAGCCCACGGTTCGGATAGCATAGTGCCTAGCGTAGCATAGCGCCTTTAGGCCCATCACAATCCAGTCAGCAGAGTCATAAACAGCTCTATAGCAGCACTAACAACACCAAACATAATAAGGCAGTTCATTGACTTTCCAAGTGACCTCCAAACTATACAGCAAAAGCAAGCGGCTTTTATGAGGATTGCGGGCTTCCCTGGAGTTGTTGGAGCCATTGATGGCACTCATGTTTGCACCATTGCTCCTATTGTAAATGAGGCATACTGTATGTCAATAGAAAAGGATTTCACAGCATTAATCTTCAAGTTGTGTTTAATGCCAATTACAAGATTCTGGATTTTGTACCAAAATGGCTTGGGTCAACACATGATGAGCGGGTTCTTTTAGCCTCACTGGGTTATTTGAACAAAATTATGTTCACACTTTTCTACTTGCACCAGTTTGGTTTTCTTTTTGAATCCATATCATAAGGGCTTTAAACTTTGGTCTTTCTTTAAATACAGCTAAGAGTTCAATTTACAATTATGTGACTTATCAACTTAAGTAGCATCACATTTGTCCATGCAATCAATCAATTTGTACAAGATTGTGTAAAATGCATGTATTTGTATTTTTTTTCACATTTTTTCACATTTTCACAAAACTACTTCATAATGATATTTTAATATGTTGAATAATTTTATTGAATTAATTCATCAGTGAATGGTGTCGTGCAGCTGTGACTTCATCCTTGCAGGCTCCTGATAGCCTGATTCAGAGGTCAAGGGCGGCCATTTTGTGTTTTGTTTTATTGTTGTTCTTGATTTACAACACTTAAGTCAGAACTTAAGAATCAGTCTCAAACTTTATTAAAAGTGGCTTTTAGATTCTTTTAAATCTTTCCTACTTCTAAAAAAGTCCTACTTCTTACGAAGAATTTTTTGATACTTTAGTCAAAGTTTAAGACTACTCTTAAGAGCATCTTTAAGAAGTTTTATACATACGGCCCCTGGTCACTAGCACCTAAAGCACTGATCATAAATGAAATAATAACAGAAAACAATCTTAATGCACTCTGTCTCACTGAAACCTGGCTGAAACAAAATGACTATATTAGTTTAAATGAAGCAACTCCTCCAGGATTCTTATATAAACATGAGGCTCGTCAAACTGGTCGTGGTGGTGGAGTTGCATCAATCTTTAGTGATTTCCTTAATATTAAACAGAGAAACGAACTTATGTTTAGCTCCTTTGAAGTATTATCGCTTAATGTTCAGCTTCCAGATACTATGCAAAAACCTATGTTATCTCTCGCTTTAATCACTATATAGACCCCCAGGACCCTATGTCAATTTTCTAAAAGAATTTTCTGATTTTATTTCTGACTTACTAGTCAAAACTGATAAAATACTAATTGTCAGTGACTTTAACATCCACATAGATGACGCTAACGATACATTAGGGCTCGCATTTATGGATTTACTACATTTACTAGGAATAAAGCAAAATGTTGTTGGTCTAAACCATCGCTTAAAGCATACATTAGATCTAATTCTGTCTTATGGAATTGATGTCATTGAAGACATTATACCACAAAGTGATGATATTACAGACCACTACCTCTTACTATATAAGCTGTGTTTACCTGAAATTAGCAGATCCGCTCTGATTTATTACCCTAGTAGAACTATCCTTCGTCCACCGAATATGAATTCACAAATAACCTACTTGATATTTCTGTATTACAAAATGCACCCGCAAACTCAAATGATCTTGAGTAGTAAGCAGCAGTATGGATGCCATCTTTACTAGCACACAAAATACTGTGGCACCCATCAAATTAAAAAAGGCTATAGAAAATAAAACTACACCATGGTATAATAGTCATAATCACGATCTCAAAACAGCAACCCGCGCCCTGTGTCATGATTACCAGCGATCGTATTCCACTAGATTGCTGGTTCTCACTCACAACAAACCATAGACTACACTTCCGCCTTTTCCTGGACTACATATTCAAACCTGCACATGGATTCGAACTTCAGTTGTTTGTGTCACTCCCCGTGGTTACACCCTGAAACGTAAATGGAAAAAAAAAAATAATTTAGAGGTCTTTAGAATTGTGTACAAAAACAGTATGTCCTGCTATAGAAGGGCTCTAAAATCTGCCAGGGCCGAGCACCTCCGCAAAATAATAAAAGATAATCATAACAATCCTAGATTTTTATTTAACACCATCTCTAAATTAACAAATACTTGCTTATCCTTGGAACAAAATGTTCCACTGCATATTAGTTGTGATGACTTCATGATTTTTATTTTGTCCTAAAATAGAAGGCTTTAGACAGAAAATAGGAGATGTTAAACTTTCTTCACCGCCTCATACTCATACCTGTCAACATTGGGATGTGAAAATAAGGAAAATGCCCAACATAATAAAGGATTCCCCTGACCCCCTTTAAAAAAAATCACCAAATTACTAAATATGCTTATTTGGAGCTCTTTCATTGGAAATAAGCAGTTAAATGGTCAGTAATATGTTTTATAATTATTTACAAAAGAAAAAATAAATAGTATACATTAGCAGCAAATAAATTAGCAAACAGTTCAGCCTATTTAAATGAATAGCTATTATAATGAAATATAATCAAATCTCATTAGACGTTTCTTCACCGTATAATTTACACATTCTGATTGAAGAGCAACCAATGATTTGTTTAGAGTTTTTTGTTTGATTACATTAAATATCAGGTGTTACTTTAAAAATGCACACATCTAACATTATGATGAAAGCATTCGACTGCTTTTATAACTGTTTATGCTCAAAACCAGATCGACATCTTTAGATATTATTATTATTAATTATGTGTATTTATGTTTCAACAAGCACCCAAAACTCAGACCTTTGCTCCGCTTCTACGAGTACAGAATCCGTTTGGGAAACAACGTCTATTTATCACTTCGGAGTGCGTCAGCTGACAGTCATGCAGCGCTATGACTGTTATGAGGATTGCATATGAAGGGGTGACAGCACCTGTAATAAAAATGAAGATAATCGTGCCGTTTTTATGTTTATTTCAAAGTGTTTTCACACCTAAACAAAACAAAAGCACAGAACAGACTCACATTTAAGAGCAAGAGGTGTCCCCTGGTGGTTCGGCAGTATGGGTTGCATATAGGGAGGCTTGAGTCTTTCATGTTTATTTGCCACCCTTCAGAGAAACACTGAAAATAGAGGAGAAATATGAGAAAATACATATAGTGGGATAGAGCTTTAAAATACGGGAGAATCCCGGGAAAAACGGGAGGGTTGACAGGTATGCTTATACTTCAGATCCAGTAATTACTTCACTGAATCAAAATAACCTACAGTGCTTCAAATTCATAGAACAGGAAGAGCTTATTAAAACTAAAAATAGATCTAAAACAGCTACATGTATGTTGGACTCAATTCCAACAAAAATACTGAAAGAATTGCAACCTGCTATAGGAGAATCTCTTCTTAATGTTGTCAACTCTTCTTTATCTTTTGGCCATGTTCCAAATCCTTACAGGCTAGCTGTTATGAAGCCAATTATAAGAAACCGCAACTGGACCCAGCAACTTAGCTTACTATAGGACTATTTCAAATCTTCCATTTATGTCTGAAAATTCTAGAATAGGTTGTTTCTGCCCAATTATGCTCTTTTCTGCAGACAAACAATATTTTTTAAGTGTTTCAGTCAAGTTTCAGGGCTCACCACAGTACAGAAACCGGATTAGTGAAAATAACCAATGATTTACTCTTAGCTGCTGACCGAGGGTGCGTCTCGCTATTAGTTCTACTCGATCTTAGTGTGGGATTTGACACCATTGACCACAGTATCCTCATAAATCGCTTAAAGTCTACAGGTGTCCAGAGACATGCTCTACAATGGTTTAAATTATACTTAGCTGACAGTTACCAGTTTGTGAATCTTAATGGACAGCCTTCACAAGTCAGCCCAGTAAAGTATGGGGTGCCTCAAGGATCAGTTTTAGGCCCTCTGCTGTTTACAATGAACATGCTACCCCTGGGAGACATTATTAGAAGACATGGGATCAGCTTTCACTGCTATGCAGATGATACTCATAATCTGCATAGCAGATTATGTCAACCCTCCCGTTTTTCCCGAGATTCTCCCGTATTTTATTGTTCTATCCGGCTATCATCCCGTAAAGGTATTTTCTCGAATTTTTCACCGTATTTTCAGTCTTTCTCTGAACAGCCGAGCATCCCTATACGCAACACATACCGCCGAACCACCAGGGGTCGCCCCTTGCTCTAAAACGCGAGTTTTCTGTGCTTTCACTTTGTTTAGGAATGAAAACTGTTATATATAAATATTAAAGACGGCGCGATTCCATTTCTTTTTGATTACAGTTGCCGTCACCTATCCTATACAATCCTCAAAACGGTCATATAATGGTGCATGACTGTCAGCTGACGCGCTCCATAGTGATAAACAGATGCGGTTTCCTAAACGGATTCTGTACACGCGATTTGAAGCGGAGAGAAAGTCTGTTGTTTGGGTGCGTTTGAACAGACATACATAATTAATAATAATAACATATAGGGATTTCGATCTTAGTGGGTTTTTTTTCCAAACACAACTAATTTTGTCTTAAATGAGCATAAAAAGTTAGGAATGCAGTCATTGGGGGGGGGGGTTGGGGGGGCTAGATTGGGCCTAAATCCTGTACACAGCAGATCTCACAACCCGTCCTACAATTAAAGGGATACAAAGTTAGCGTTAGCTCTACTATAAAAGATCTGGGTGTCATATTTGTAACACAGAGGGATCCATTTGCAGTGTATTTATTAAACGCAGTTTAATAAATACAAGCACACAGATGTAATGCGTGTGCGAACTCACATCAAACACAATAGTGTTACGTTGAAGGGTTGGCGGCAGTTCACCACAGTATGAATGTTCAGGCATGGGTCTGAGGCAGGCGGCGAATATCAAGGTTGTTCAGGCTAGAGTTCAAGACAGGCGGCTTGGATCAAAGTATGTAATTTCAATTGAAAATGCCAATTGAATTGGCGGAGCTTAGCTCCACAGCTGAAACTGATGAGCCAGCTCCCAGCTGGAGACTCACATCTCCGTTCTTCTGAATACTTCTTCTTCCCTGCTGTTCTCCGTTTGTAGGTCTATGGATCACATGTGAAGGTTCCAGAGCCAAGCCCGTCACACTCCTGATGTATAGTTTGCCAAGCCAAAGCGTGTGCGCACTGACATTACCAAGAGCGCAACCTTCCATCGTCCCCTAAGCCCAACATATTACCATTACATTAAAAAAATCAATGTTTAATTAGGAGTCTAAAGTGTGCTTTTACCTAGCTAATATAGACTAGTGATTTTTGGAAATATGACAGTAAACTGGGAAAGCCTGCCAGTCCCCCAAGGGGGAGGACACAGCGTAGACCACCTGCTACCTAGAAGGGGAGACCTGATGGTAAGAGACATATGGACTAGCCCTAATGAGGGGGAGTGCTACATATGATAAGCTGGTTAGTGATTTAGGGAAGACAGATAGGCGCGCAACCATGGTAATCGAATCCAGTTTCAGCCCGAGGTAAGAGATCCTCTGCACAGGGCAAAGTTTGCTCTTCTCTTACTTGACCTAAAACCCTAACTGGTCAAGGTGCCGAAGCACTTTGTCTTTGTGCATAATCAGCTGATAGCGAGAGGAGGCTAGAAGAAGCCAGTCGTCAAAATAGTTGAGTATGCGGATGCCCGCGAGCCGCAGTGGCGCTAGAGCACCCTCCGCGAGCTTATTGACCCGCAGAGACAGAGAGAGCCCGAAGAGGAAGAATTTGTATTCCAACGCTCGTCCTTTGAATGCAAAGGTGGTGGCGTGGAGGAATGGAGACATGAAAATATGCGTCCTTCAGGTCTATGGCTGTAAACTAACTCTGTGGACGGACACTCTGAAGCAAGCATTCTGAGTAAATGACAGTTTAGTCTGCGCAGATCTAGGATTGGCCCTAACCCCCTGCTCTTCTTGGGCATGATTAAATACGGGCTGTAAAACCCGGACTTTTTCTTGGCTGAAGGGACCTGCTTGATTGCATCCTTGGCCCGGAGGACAGCAATCTCCTCTCGCAAGACAGAGGCGCTCTCGGGGATAACCCGCTTGAAAAACAAACTGAACCACATAGCCGTGTCCATATGAGCCACCACAGCGCGCTGGGCAGTGCTAACCAGGCTGAAAGAGTGCGCGCTAATGGCATCATGACATGCCAGTGAAGGGGCAGCTCGGAATGGGAGTACTCACCCCAGGAAGCAGTGCGTCCCAAGGAAGAGCTGAAAATAAAAAATTTCACTTACCTTCCTCCCTGGATCACATGGTGAGGCCGGAGTGAGAGAAATAAGTCTGTTCTGCTGCACTCTGAGGGCCGGAGGCGAAGAGTCCTGACACTGCGAGCTGAACGGCGGAGCTCTCAAATGTATGCTGCTGGCGTGCAAGTTTTCTCACGCTCTCTCAAATATGCTCTGCTTATGCTCAAATTTTCTTGCGCTCTCTCAGTACACTGCCCGGTTAGTGAGATTATATGCAGACTCACAATTTGTGTCTTTTGTTCCCTATTCCTTTTGTGCTTTATATTGATTTATATTGGTCCACTATTTATTAACAATAACCAAAATACTGAAATAGACTTACATATTACATTTTTAATCTAATAAACCATAACAGTTTTTGGCTGTATGTTATATAATGAGATATTTCAAGTTTCAACACTTAAAGACACAAAGAATAGACGTTAGATGGAAAGAATACATTTTATTTTTAAAACATTTATTAAACATCCAAAAGGTGCACCATACTAAAAATAATAATAAAAATTTTAAAACAAAAATATAACTAACGCAAGCAAAAAATGTAACTGTGATAGAAAATAGGAAAAACTTGAAAAGGTATTATAGCCTACTGTTCTATTCACTCTACAAATAAATTTCATTATCAGTCCCATTTTATTATGGCAACTAAAATAAAGTGAACACGTCTCTGTTGTCTTCCACATTGTTGATGAGATTGTAAAGCGTTCATTAACAAGTTAAGTTAAAATAATACCAGCCAAAAACATAGGCAGTATACGTAACACTCAAACACACCTGCATTTATTATAGAATTTACCATAACTTTTTAGTGGTATGTGTTTTGATAATAAATTGTGTAGCAATATATAAACCATATCAACATTCTTGGTATAACCAATTGAACAGGAGGATCTCTGGAGAGCAAAAGCACGAAAGGAAGAGGAAACATGAGGCACAAATTGTGAGTGTGCATCAGGAGCGAGCAGATCATTCACACATGAGCAGCCGTGTTTTGAGTGCGTGTGACTGCGAGAATTTTTTTCGGTCAAGCAGTTTTGTTCTTAAACAGAGGAAAGCAGTGCATGAGCAAAAAGCTTCGCTCGCTCGTATTACATGAATGTGCTCTCGACTTGTAACACTGCGCTTATGATATTTGTCAGTGAAATAACGCCATATGCACATACGTCCATCTCGCGAATATACTGTCTTCAGCCATTTTCATCTATATGCCGCTTTTCCGCTCCGTTAGGGCTTAGCGTTACTGTGAACCAGGTTGAGCCAATAGCATAGAGGCTGAAATAATTTCACGTTCAAAGTAAAAGAAAGTTCCAATAGCCAGAGGGAGATTAATGCCAACACGCATATATTCACTAACCACGAACAGGAAATAGAACTTACTTGTGGTATTTTTTTATTTGTTAATGTCTTGCGTTACTGAACATGTACCGAATAAAATATTACTGAAAATGTATTAGTAATTCACTACTCCGTTACAGAAAAAAGTAATACATTACTGCAATTTATATATATATATATATATATATATATATATATATATATATATATATATATATATACATACAGTTGAAGTCAGAATTATTAGCCCCCCTGAATTATTAGACCGCCTGTTTATTTTTTCCCCCAATTTCTGTTTAACAGAGATTTTTTCAACATATTTATAAACATAATAGTTTTAATAACTCATCTGTAATAACAGATTTTTAAAATCTTTGCCATGATGACAATACATAATATTTTACTGGATATTTTTCAAGATACTTCTATACAGCTTGAAGTGACATTTAAAGGCTTAACTAGGTTAATTAGGGTAACTAGGCAGGTTAGGGTAATTAGGCAAGTTATTATATAATGATGGTTTGTTCTGTAGACTATTAAGAAAAAATATAGCCTAAAGGGGCTAATAATTTTGTCCCTAAAATGGTGTTTAAAAAATAAAAACTGCTTTTATTCTAGCCAAAATAAAACAAATAAGACTTTCTCCAGAAGAAGAAATATTATCAGACATACTGTGAACATTTCCTTGCTCTGTTAAACATTATTTGGAAAATATTTAAAAAGGAAGAAAAATTTTTGAATGGGGCTAATAATTCTGACTTCAACTGTATATATATATATATATATATATATATATATATATATATATATATATATATATATATATATATATTCGTTATGTTTTCGATACAGCAAAAAAATAAAAAAGGCCAGAGGATTTCACTAATTAATTTTTTTCATATATGTACTAAAACTAACAACATTAAAAGTATGATCTTGTTTTTTTTCTTTTACTTTAAAATGTCATAGAGCTATTCTTCCGGGGTTTCTACTTAGCAGCAAATAAAACTAATTCTTCTTTATACTCAAAACCAAAACATTTCCTATAAAAAAAGTAATATTGTAGGAGTTAAACTAATAAAAAGAAAAGAACAATTTAGTTTCTATATGGAACTTAGTTTCAATCTATTTTTAAGTTGTTGTTTTTTTTCAGAAAGACGAGTGTACACCTTTTCCTCAGACAGCACAGATCTGCTTGATTTGACTGTCACCTGCCATTTCAGTGGATCTGAAAGCAGAAATTATCTGACTGAAATGGGCTTATGAAGGAATAATGTAACCAGGCTCTAATACATTTAACATTTTCTTGAAACCTTGAAACATGTTCGTGAAAGATCTCTCATATCCACAGCTATAAATGTACTGATTGGCTCTGCCTTGTTTTGAACGAAAGTCATTAGAATCAACAATAACAGACTTTTATTGGTCATTTTTGTAAATTGCATGACTTATACCTGTTAAGTTTTGTGCGATTGCTCTATAATGCAGTGAAGTATTGCGCGTGCTGTATTTCTGACCTGCTGTCATGTAAACTAGGAGAAAGTTTTCCTCTCATCCTTGGACTACATCTGACAGTTTATAAGGACTTTGACACACACTTTTTAAAGTTGTGTGTCACAAAAACACTCCGTAATCCACTCAAAACGCTATTGAATCCCATTTTCTGAGTGCAAATTATCAGTTGTAAACGCTGTAAACGGAAGTTCTAAATATTCTACCTGAAGACGCTGGTTGCTATGGCACCCTCCAAGCAGCTGCCAAGAAAAAGGTCTGATGGAGGATTATATTAACGTTACTAGCCATTTGCGAACAAGTGCTGCGCGTGCCTGACAGGAGTTGTGTTTGGAGGTGGACGGGTGTGCGGTGATATGTGAACAAGTAGGTTACTGAGATTGGCTGTTCTGTGTCAGGGTCCAGGGTTGCTGGGGCAACAAGGGCGGAGCCAGCACGAGCAGGCTGACACAAAAGGCAGCAAGATTGCAATTTTATTGCATGTTTATCAAAGTGATATTCTGAGGTCAAAAGTGATGGTCTACTGTTTAACATGACAGTGGGGAAGGCAGCATGTTGTCTGCCACATCATTTAGGATGCCATGTTGAGCGTTGCTGCACTGAAAACATTGTATTTATACATTTTAATCTTTTTAGATATAGGTTTGAATCGAATCGTTTGGTTTGCAATGTGCAAGTCTCTTACAGAAAGGTTCAATACGAATACGCATATCGTTACACCCTTAATATATATATATATATATATATATATATATATATATATATATATATATATATATATATATATATATATACACATACAGATTTGTAATTATAATTATATAAAAGATAAGAACATTATACATGTCAGAGTATATAAATGGATCTTAATCTTAAAATTCAGCAGTGATTCAGCCAACCTGTTTTTAAGAGCCACCCTGCTTTTAAGAGCATTTTAGGATATCCAATTTGAAGTGCAGTTTTTTTTTTTATTTCAAACAAATTAAGATGTCATCCTCATATGCTCTGAACATGACACTGCTCTGTTGCATTTAAGGTCACAAGGTCCTCAAAGAAAATTGAAAAAAGCTTATCTCATTAATCAATCGATTGGAGCAGTGAATTAATTCATAATTAAAAGTTTCAATAGCTGCAGCCCTATGTTTGAAAACCACAAAACTGCTTATATTAAGAGAAAAAAATTCAGGTATAAATGTTTAGTGTATCAGATCACATGGTGTAACGTTTACAGTGCAAGAATCATCTCGAGACTGTAATCCTCAAAAAATAGGTACAATTTGGTGTGGGATGTGGAGATTAGAGCCTTGAAGAATTCTCACTAACTCCTTGTATCTTAATAAGTAAGGACTTTTGCAATATGGAGCAATCAAGTGTTGATGTTAAATCAAAAGTAATTCAAAAATACTTGAAACTGAGATGATTTAATGACAATAATTCTCTATGGTTACAACTGTATTAATCACAAAATAACTGTATAAAATGATAAAATCTGAAATAATAAAACATGTGATAATAATTGTACCCAGCTTAAATAAAAATAAGGCTACCAAAGGTAGAAGCAGAGACAAAGGGAGGGAGAGACAAAGAGAGCAAGTAGGCCTCAAAGTAGCGGAGGAGAGGAGAAGAGGAGCAGAGCAGGTGAGAAGCAGACCAGGAAAAGATGCAGAGCAAGTTTACCACCTATTTTGTCTCTTTCTTGACTATGTGACCAAAGCCCAAATACTTAAGCCCTGTTTATACTAGTGCGTTTTAGTTTTAAAACGAAGTTTTAGAATGAAAACGATCCGCGTCCACATTCGTCCACACCAAAACGCTGAAAACGCACATCACGTGACCACACACACACACGCTTTGGCAAGTCGGACTTCTCATCAAGCATCTCCCGCTGGATCTAATCTCACTATATTTATTAAACGGGATATTTCATTCATCTTGTCTTTATCTAACGACATATTCCCTGACTTTGGTCATTGGAATATATTAGCCTACTTCTTCTCAGGTAATGTGTTTTGGCCAAGCGCAAAGATAAGTTAATGATTAATGTAAGCACGTACATTCTGTATTATTGACTGATCGCTTGCCTTTATTTCCTATAATGTATAAACTTATTGTATGTTATACTTTTATAATGGCCATTATCGATTATTAAAACTGATATTCAGCAAAAGAGAGGGTATGTTTCGTATTTTCACTGAAATTGAAAGGAGGCAGTTGTTATCGGCTACGTTTTGTTATAAATATCCACACAGTGAAGATGACGCTCATATATGCAGCACGACGCCGCAACATTTCTGCTGTCTGTAAAGTTGCTAATATTAAAATGAAAATAGGCAGTTGCTTAAATCATGTTTACATTTTATTGTTGAGAAAGTGAAACAACGTAGCCAGGGTGATGTGAATGAAGTTATAAAGTACACTGTTCCCTTTGAAGATTTACCCGTGTCCTCGGTATAGTCTGCTTTCCATATCAAACTGAAAAGAGACTGCAGCCTTGATCAAACTTGCGAAGTCTGAACTTACAAGGAGAGGATGCAGGACTGAACTCTGTGTGGGCTACTTAATATTGAGGAAAAGCTCCAATCAGTGAGGCGAATGTCTGCAGCCCCGCCTCCATTTTCAGATGTCTCCGTTTTTGCTTATCCACACTGAGACAGAGCTCCGTTCGGCGCTAGAGAACTTCGGCGTAGTGTGGACGGATGGCGTAACCGTAGCAAAACTTATGCGTTTTCAAACTAAAACGCATTAGTGTAAACGGGGCCTTAGACATTCAAACTGACCAATCCACATGTTATCACATCGTAAAACCCCCAAAGTCCACACAACAGGCCCTGATTTTATCAATATCTGCCTTTGGAGTCAGTATGGACCTTCTTTGGTGAAAATACATGTTTTTCCATATAAACAAATGCATATGCTAATTTAGACTGTTACATATGTAACAGAATTGTGTGATTCTTTATTTTCTCCATTACATGCATCAATACAAACTCTTAATAGCATTTAGTTTTGAGTATTTTCTCCACGTGTCTGAGATATTTTGCCTCTGGAATGTTTTACTATAGTATTTTTCCAGATCTTACTGGATTCTGCACACAAACCACTGCTCCAGACTGCATAATCTCATCCTGCTCTTCTGTAATCTCTCCAGGGGAAATGTTCATTTTGTGTATTAAAATCTTGATGACTTACTACTAAATCTGTAAAAATATCAGCACAGAGATTCTGTGATAAATGGTAGCATGTAACAATAATTTCTTTCACTCTGTGTAAAGGAAAACTGTGACCTCCATTACGTTTTTTTTTTTTTTTTTTAGTGTTTGTGCAGGTGACTCCACAGAATGGACACTGAACCAAACAGCACTGACAGAAGTGATCAACCAGAAGCTCATCTGGCCTGAACTTATAGTCCAGCTTTACTGGAAATGTGTCTGTGTTGAATCTGCTGCTGATGTCGGACATTACAGCAGGAAGCTCTTGTCTGATCACATCTTCTAGGAGTCTGAAATCATCAACATCATCATGTTTGACTTCACTGAGGTCTTTTTCAGAGAAGGTCAGGGGCCTCATGTACGAAGACTTGCGTGGAAATCTTACTAAAACATTGCGTACGCACAAAGCTGTAAATGTGCGTACGCAGAAAAAAATTCAGATGTATGAAACACTGCGTACGCTGAATCTCACGCATATTCTTTTGTACATCTGAATGAACGTGAAACTGAGCGCAACATGCACGAGCACAAAACCCCTCCCTGCCTCCTCCCCCGTATGAATATGCTAATGACTATGCTAATGGCAAAACCCAACGAAAAAGCAACGGCAAAATCAAGCAAGAAGAGAAACTTTGAACAGAATGTGAATTGGAGGTGCTGCTTTCGGAGGTAGACCGGAGAAAAGCGGTGTTATTTGCAAGTTTGTTCTCCGGAATTAACAACAAAAGAAAAAAATAGAGTGGGAGAGTTTAGCTGATACGGTTAACACAGTTGGGTCTGAACATCGCACTGAGTGCATTTAAAACAGAAATAGTGTGGTTTATAACTGAAAAATGTTGCAGTACCCTTAGCAGTCTCAGTGGCGCACCTCATAAGAAGCATGTGATCTTGTACTGACACGCTCGAGCATAAACTCGGCTCGAATCCAGCGTCTGATAAACTCTTTCTTCTTTTTTTCCCCGCTACATATCAGATTTTGCCCACTATTTATCACGAGAAAGACAAGTAGGAATCATCAATAAGTTTGTGCATCATATTTTATTTGCACATTTATTGAATGGAAATGTTTCTGATTCACGCATGCAAATTCATCTTCAGATAGTGTCTTTATAGCAATGTGCGTGCAGTAGATAGCTCAGATTACATTGGGAAAACAGGCGACTGCTGCAAATTGTGCTTTAATGTTTAGCTGGTCAACTGTATGGTATGGAAATCTTACATACCTACTATATGAACCCGTCTCATACAGCTGCCATTGCAAGGATCAGACACTTTGTAGAGAGGAATTTAACACAACTGCCTCTAGGAGTCGCCAATGGAAATAAAACAGACACGCACAAAAAATGTGCGTACGCCTGCCAGAAACCTGCCGTGAACCTGCGCACATTCCCACGTTCAGTTCATTGTTAGTAAATCCAAACGTGAGCGATTCTGAGCGTGAAATCTGGCGTACGCAAAGTTTTTGTGCGTACGCAGCGTTGATACATGAGGCCCCAGCTGATCTGAGAGCTGCTGTGTGAAACTCTTCAACCACAAACCAACATCTCCACTGTTGACTTGATCCTGTTCAGTAGATTGATGTGCTGCGTTCATGATCTTCTGCTGCAGGAGTTTAATGTTCTCCTTCATCTTGGGTAAAACACTGATGCTGAACTTATCTCTGATGTAGCGACTGACTTCATCTCTGATGAAACTCTTGTAGTGACCTAAGGGATATTAAAATTTAGTCAGTGTCACAAAGTCCTCCTCTTCTGCCAGTGTCTTCAGGATGTGTTTCTCTAGATTTGATCTGTTTCCACTCAGTGATGCACAGTCTGTTTTCATTTCATCTGCTAAATCTCTGGCAGTTTTCTTGTAGACGCTCTGCTCAATGGGCTCTTTCAGTTTCTGACAGATGATCTCACCAAAAACAACATCTGAAGATCTTGCTTGTCTTCTTTTTAAATTATCTTCATGCTGTTGTTCAAGAAGCATCAGTTTCTATTCAAAAATCTTTTTATGTTCTTCTCTCTTGTATTTTTCTTCTTTTTTTTTCTTCTGTAAGTCCTCTAAATGTTCCTGTCTCTCTCTTTCTTTTATTACTAATTCTTTTATTATTTCTTCTATTTTATAAAGTCTCTGAGTCTGTTCTTCTGAAATCTGTTTCTCTTTTTCTCTTCTTTCCTCATCTTCTTCTACTCTCTTTCTCTCTTTCTCCTGATTCTGACGTTCTTCATATATCATCTTCTTCATTTTCTCATTCTCTTCTTTTAGTTTCTTCATCTTTTCTTCTGTTTCTTTGTCTCTGTCCATCAGGATCTTTATCTGCTGTTCTTGTTTTTGTCTCTCCATCTCTCTGATCATTACCATGTTGTCTATCTTCTCCAGTAGTTCAGACACTTGTGTTCGGTCTTCAGGCTGATTATTGTTGAACACATGGTATCTGTTTCCACAAGTTTCAAGCAATTTTCTCACCACAGATCCAGGTTTCCCCAGGAAATCTTCAATAGTTTTGTTTTTCAGAGAATCTCCTCTGGTGAAGAGCACCATGGTGAACTTTAGAGAGTGTTTACCAAACGTCTCCTGCATAAACTTCACTGATGTGTCTTCTTCTTTAGTGAATCTCTGTCCTAAACTGAGCACGATGATGAACACATGTGGTCCAGGCAGAATCATGGAGATGCAGTTGTTGATTTCTCTCTGGAACTCCTCTTCACTTAGTTCAGTATCAAACAGTCCTGGAGTGTCGATCACAGTGATGCGTCTGCCATTGATTTCACATGTTTCACTCTGACACTTTTCAGTAACAGATTCTTGAGATACATCTGCAGAAAAAGAAGATTTTTCTAAAATGGTGTTTCCAGTTGAACTTTTTCCAACTCCAGTTTTTCCCAGAAGAACAATCCTCAGTTCATCTTTACTCTCAGCTAAACCTGTAAAAAGGAAATGTGTAAGTCAAGTCTGTATACATGTATCATAAAGTGTTATGAACATGATTATTTAAAAAAAGCTCCTTTCATGCTTGTTTGTGTCCTAAGTATTTCAAGCTGTAACAGTAAAACTTACTAATTTAATGTTGCCATTCTTTTTCACAACACTTAAAATATGTTTAGGGACTGGAGACACCAAGTGCTGAAGTGTTTCAGGTGTGATTTTGTCCCATTCGTCCTGCAAACAAGTCTTAAGGTGGGCTACAGTATGGGATCTTTGTTGTCGCGTTATGCGCTTCAAAATGAGTCAACAATTCTCTTTTAGGCTGGGACTGCAGGCAAGGCAGTCAAGTACCTGTATCCACTTCCTCCACAGCCAGGACTTTGTAATGTGTGCAGAAAGTGGTTTTGCATTGTCTTGTTTAAATATGCATGTGCGTCCCTGGAAAAGAGGGCAGCATATTGCAGGGTGATGTCCACACAGTGGTTTAAGATATTGTTAAGCCACTCAAGTCCTAATGGCCCAGTATTGTAATGGGGACACTTTATTGTCAGTAAGAGCCATCCCTCGTCTGAGATGTTGAACCGAGGTCCTAATTCTCTGTTGTCATTAAAAATCTCATGGCACTTCTTGCAAAGAGTGCCGTGGCCTAAATCCCTGCATAAGCTCTTACCCATTATGGCCTCCCAATCATCCTTATCCTCCAAATTACTTCACTCCACCAATAGCGGGTGTGTGGTAACCAAGCTGGTGCCATAGTCCTGTGGCAGCCAACGCGTCATACAAATGGATGCTGCACACTGGTGGTTGTGTGGAGAGACCCCCCTCAAGATTGTGAAGCACTCTGGCTATACACAATAATTGCACTATGTAAATGCACATTACACATTAAGTTAAATAAAGTGGACAAATTTTTGACCAGCGGAGAAATTAAAATGGTCGTGCCGAACTGAGTCTGGCTTCTCTCAAGATTTTTTTTCTTCACTTTCCTATTGGTGAAGTTTTTTTTTTTCCCTCTCCGCTGTCGCCACTGGCTTGCATGGTTCAGGATCTGTAGAGCTACGCATCAATGAATTTGCTCTTCATTGTTTGAACTCTCAGTAATGACTTTAAACCAATCTGAACTGAGCTAAACTGAACTGAACTTAAACACTAAAAACTTAACTACCCTAATCCAGGTACTGATCTTTTATGTGAAGCTGCTTTGATACAATCTACATTGTAAAAGCGCTATACAAATAAAGCTGAATTGAATTGAATTGAAAAATAAATGGAATCTGGACATGGTTTGCCTTCTTGACATCCCATATCCCATGCCATGCTAGCTGATTCAGCAACTCTGTCAAGGACTGTCCAAGAGTATTTGTAAAAGGGTGACTAAGCATGTTCTACCAATGTTCTTAGAAGCCAAAAACCTTAGAAAAGGTCACCCCCTCCAGGGCACCGCTAAATTAAGTAATGGACCGTGCAGTGTCCCTAAGATGGGTCACCTGAAGTTGAGTGAAGGTGCTTTCTCCCCGGTGGAGGGCTGAGGATTATTTCTGCACAAATATACAGTTAAATGAAAGTACAGTGTTCTCTCTCTGTATGTGAAGTTTCGAGCGTTCTTAGTCTGGGACATACTGCCCTCTAGCTCGTAATCTCATTGTACCTCACTACAGGCTCAGAGCATGGACTGTGTCCTCTCGTGCCTTCAGCCTCCCCATGGATTTCTGGGAAGGATGTGAGGGCCAGTCTCTCACTTCCAGCTATCTCTCGGGATGCACTGCCTTCCTGTTATGCTTTCAAGTCAAAAAAAAAAGAAAAAAAAAAGGAGGGTAAGCCAAAAGTCATGTAACAAAAAGTTTATTTTAAACCCACAGTGACCAAACATTAGGCAAAACGCCTCGGGCAACTTGCACGCCATTGGTCTACAGTCAGCCTTTAGCATAATCAAGAAGTCACTGAGCTCCAGCAAACAGGACCAAGATGCTGATAAAAGATTATGCCACACAATGCTGTTGCATATCTATAGAGGGAGCAAAACAGAAAGACAGAAAGGCACCCTCCTCATAAACAGAGAACAAAATTTCCCTTAAACAAACAAAATGGGCAAAGCAGTGGTGCAGTAGGTAGTACTGTCGCCTCGCAGCAAGAAGGTAGCTGGGTCACTGGTTCGATCCTCGGCTCAGTTGCCGTTTGTGTGGAGTTTGCATGTTCTCCTTGCATTCGCGTGGGTTTCCTCCGGGTGCTCCGGTTTCCCCCACAGTCCAAACACATGCGGTACAGGTGAATTGGGTAGACTAAATTGTCTGTAGTGTATAAGTGTCTTGCTGGATAAGTTGTTCATTCCACTGTGGTGATCCCGGATTAATAAAGGGACTAAGCCGACAAGAAAATGAATGAAAAAACAAAATATGAAAAAAATAAATGCATGCATATCAAAAATAATATAAAAAATATAGCTGCAAGCAGCAATTAAGGGGCCAAGCACTTTTGCCCAAAAGGTGGCGCTGCTCCTGAAGTTTTTGAGTACTTTCAGTGCATGGGGTTGAAGATGCATACCATGTTTTGTAATGATATGTGAATGTGTTGGTAAAATATAGCATTCATAAAGAATTTTGATTGTAGCCCATTCGGTTCAAAAGTTATGATGATAAACATACGTGAAAGTTTGGACAAGTGGTGGCGCTAGAGAGTTTGATTTTCAGACTTCATATTTGGTCTGATTACTGTTTATACTGTCCTCTATTATTGTGGCAGATGCTTACCATGTTTTGTAATGATATGTGAATATGTTGGTAAAATATAGCATTTTTAGCCAAAAATTTAAATGGGCGACGCACAAAATGGCTGACCTGTGAAAATCAGACATCATTCGACTCGAAATGCTCTGCCGGATGTAATGTGACCAGTTTTATGAGTTTCGGACGAAAGGTTAAGACGGTTTAAGCCAAAAAAGCAAGTTTTTTGTATATCCGGACCACTAGGGGGCAGTGCGCCTAAACTCTGCATATAACTTCAGACCCTAGTTGTCATAACACACACCAAGTTTGGTGTGAATCGGTGAATGCGTTACGGAGATATCTTCTCAAGTCCATTTTCGCAAGTTCTTTGTTAAATTTGATCGCAAGTTAAACAAAAACGGTTGGTCAAATCAACTTGAATTCCATACCTTTTGGTTGGCATGGTCTGTAGATCATGTGATTCAATTTTGGTGAAAATCTGAGAAACGGCCTAGGACGAGTTCGATCAAATAGGTTTTTCAAAAAATTTTAAATAGTGCGAAAAAATTCATGACGGAAAATGACGTCATATGGTGCGTTTGAATCAGACTGAGCCAAGGAATCAGTGGAAAAAAGAATTTTGATTGTAGCCTATTCGGTTCAAAAGTTATGATGATAAATGTATGTGAAAGTTTGGACAAGTGGTGGCGCTAGAGAGTTTGATTTTGAGACTTCATGTTTGGTCTGATTAATGTTAATACTGTCCTCTATCATTGTGCCAAATTATACAACTTTCCCGCATACGCCTATATGGGCTGCCATTCAAATCCGGCGGAAGAAACGGAAGAAGAAGAACACTAACGAAAGTAATAGGTGCCTACGCACCTACGGTGCTTGGCCCCTAAATATAGCTGCAAGCAGCAATTAAGGGGCCAAGCACTTTTGCCCAAAAGGTGACGCTGCTCCGGAAGTTTTTGAGTAATTTCAGTGCATGGGGTTGAAGATGCATACCATGTTTTGCAATGATATGTGAATGTGTTGGTAAAATATAGCATTTTTTGGCAAATATGGAAATGGGCGACGCCCAAAATGATTTTGAGACTTCAAATTTGGTCTGATTACTGTTAATACTGTCCTCTATCATTGTGCCAGATGCATACCATGTTTTGTAATGATATGTGAATATGTTGGTAAAATATAGCATTTTTGGCCAAAAATCGAAATGGGCGACGGCCAAAATGGCTGACCTGTGAAAATCAGACATCATTCGACTCGGCATGCTCTGCCGGATGTAATGAGACCAGTTTTCGCAAGTCCTACGTTAAATTTGATCGCAAGTTAAACGAAAACGGTTGGTCAAATCAACTTCAATTCCATAACTTTTGGTTTGCATGGTCTGTAGATCATGTGAATCAATTTTGGTGAAAATCGGAGAAACGACCTAGGACGAGTTCGATCAAATGGGTTTTACGAAAAATTTAAAATAGCGCGAAAAAATTCATGACGGAAAATGACATCATATTGTGCGTTTGAATCACACTGAGCCAAGGAATCAGAGGAAAAAAGAATTTTGATTGTAGCCTATTCGGTTCAAAAGTTATTATGATAAACATACGGGAAAGTTTGGACAAGTGGTGGCGCTAGAGAGTTTGATTTTGAGACTTCATATTTGGTCTGATTACTGTTAATAATGTCCTCTATCATTGTGCCAAATTATACAACTTTACCGCATACGCCTATATGGGCTGCCATTCAAATCTGGCGGAAGAAACGGAAGAAGAAGAAGAAGGAAGAAGAATAATAATAATAGGAACGCTAACGGATCCAATAGGTGCCTACGCACCTACGGTGCTTGGCCCCTAATAAGAACACTAACTAAAGCCATAGGTGCCTACGCACCTACGGTGCTTGGCCCCTAATAATAATAAGAACACTAACGAAAGCAATAGGTGCCTACGCACCTACGGTGCTAGGCCCCTAATAAAAGGAACGCTAACGGATCCAATAGGTGCCTACGCACCTACGGTGCTTGGCCCCTAATTATAGCTGCAAGCAACAATTAAGGGGCCAAGCACTTTTGACCAAAAGGTGTGTGCTCCAGAAGTTTTTAAGGACTTTCAGGGTATGGGGTTGAAGATGCATACCATGTTTTGTAATGATATGTGAATGTGTTGGTAAAATATAGCATTTTTGACCAAAAATCTAAATGGGCGACGCCCAAAATGGCTGACCTGTGAAAATCAGACATCACTCAGTGTCTTTATAGCAATGTGCGTGCACTAGATAGCTCAGATTACATTGGGAAAACAGGCGACCGCTGCAAATTTTGCTTTAATGTTTAGCTGGCCAACTGTATGGTATGGAAACCTTATATACCTGCTAGATGAACCCGTCTCATACAGCTGCCATTGCAAGACTTTGTAGAAAGGAATTTAACACAACTGCCTCTAGGAGTTGCCAATGGAAATAAAACAGACACGCACAAAAAATGTGCGTACGCCAGCTATAAAGCTGGCGTGGAGCTGCGCACATTCCCATGTGCAGTTCATCATTAGTAAATCCAAACGTGAGCGATTCTGAGCGTGAAACCTGGCGTACGCAAAGTTTTTGTGCATACGCAGCGTTGATACATGAGGCCCCAGATCACTTAACAATAAGTCACATTTAATAAATGATTTTATCAACACAAATTGCCTTGATTTTAGGCTTTTAACTGAAACTTGGCTAGATGACAGTTGTAGCGCAGCAGTTCTGAATGAAGCAGCACCTTTAAACTTTGACTTTTTGCGTGTTTGCAGAGCTAATAGGAGAGGTGGAGGCATCGCTGCCCTGTTTAAAAATGTCTATGAGTGTAAACAAGTGTCATTTGGTGACTATTTGTCTTTTGAATATCTAAGTATAGCTGAAAGGTGCTCCATGCATCCTACTGATCATTATCTATAGACCTCTAGAATAATCTCCAAAATTTATTGATGATTTTACAGAGCTATTATCAATAGTAACATCTGAATTTGACTATTTTACTATTGCTGGGGATTTTAATATTCACATTGATAATCCAGAAATCAATGCTGTAAAAGAACTGATGACTCAGCATGTTCAAGGACCCACACACAATCGTGGACACACTCTTGATCTACTTATAACTAAGGGTTTACACATTTCATCTCATCATTTCTGTATTTTCTTTGATATATTGATCACTCCAGCTATTAAAGACAGATCTGTCTCTGTCAGAAAGAGATGCATAAGTGAGAACACTAGTGAGCAGTTTATGAAGGCCATATCGCTAGCACTAAGCATATCTGCAGATTCTGTTGATTCTCTCCTTGATTTGTTTAACTCTAAAGTTAAGATTGTCATAGATGATGTCGCTCCTGTTAAAGTCAAGAAGATGACTGGCAGGCAAAAGGGATCTTGGACAAGGTCACCAAGATTCCAAATGATGAAAAGACAATACAGAAAAGCTGAGCGTATGTGGAGAAAGACGAAAGTAGTAGTCCATTATAATATCTATAAAAAATAGTCCTCATGCTTACAAAATGGAACTCAACACTGCTAGGCAGACTTTCTTTTCAAGCCTTATAATCATCAACTTAAATAATTCTCGCACTCTCTTTGCAAAGATAGAGAGACTCCCCCACCCAGTCGGATTACAAGTGAACTACTCTCTAAAAGCAAATGTAATGAGTTTGCTCATTTCTTTACTGACAAG
The DNA here is from genome assembly GCF_052040795.2 of Danio rerio. Taxonomy (NCBI): domain Eukaryota; kingdom Metazoa; phylum Chordata; class Actinopteri; order Cypriniformes; family Danionidae; genus Danio; species Danio rerio. The sequence continues at coordinate 3,526,874 of NC_141023.1, forward strand.
ATCAATAATATCTGAAAGGCAATCAGCTCATCCTATCAGCCAAGTTGTGTCGAAGTCAGACTAGCTCAACCACAACTTAAGAAATCAGACATTATGTCTGATTTCATGGCAATTATTCGTAAAACCTTAGAAGAGATCGTAGAAATGATGAAAACATGAACCTGCAGTCTTGACACACTCCCCACATCATTCTTCAAAACGGTGTTTACCTGTTTAGAAATGGATCTTCTAAAAGTGGTAAATGCTTCACTTCTATCAGGGATTTTTCCAAACTCACTTAAAACTGCAGTTGTTAAACCCCTCTTGAAGAAGAGCAACCTGGAGTACACCCTATTGATACACTACAGACCAAACTCAAACTTCCATTTTATTGACAAAATCATTGAAAAAGTTGTTTTTAACCAGGTTAACAAGTTCTTAAGCTTCAAGGGGTGTTTAGACAATTTTCAATCTAGTTTCAGAGCACATCACAGTACAGAGAGCGCCCTTATAAAGAAAATCAAAGATATCCGCCTAAATACAGATTCAGGTAAAATAACAGTGCTGGTACTGCTCGATATCAGTGCCGCATTTGACACTGTCGATCACAGCATACTTCTGGATAGGCTGGAAAACTGGGTTGGGCTGTCTGGCACGGTCCTCAAATGGTTCAGATCTTACCTTGAAGGTAGAGGTTACCATGTCAGTATAGGTGACCATAGGTCGAGGTGGACACCCATGACATGTGGAGTCCCTCAAGGCTCGATTCTGGCACCTCTCCTGTTCAACCTTTATATGCTTCCTCTAAGCCAATTAAGAAAAAACTAATCTACTACAAAAGCTATGCTGATGACACTCATATCTACCTAGCCTTACTGCCTAATGACTACAGTCCCATTGACACCCTCTGCCAATGCATTGATGAAATTAACAGTTGGATGTGCCAAAACTTACTTTAGTTAAACAAATAGAAAACTGAAGTCATTGCGTTTGGAAACAAAGACGAGGTTCTCAAGGTGAATGCGTAACTCTGGAGTCAGATCTGAGTTTCAGTAGTCATGTCAAAGCAGTTAGTAAATCAGCATACTATCATCTCAAAAACATTACAAGAATCAGATGCTTTGTTTCCAGTGAAGAGTTCATGCTTTTATCAGCAGCAGGGTGGATTACTGTAATGGTCTCCTCACTGGTCTTAAAAAAATCAGGCAGTTACAGCTTATCCAGAACTCTGCTGCCAGGATTCTGACCAGAAGCAGGAAATCAGAGCACATCACACCTGTCCTTAGGTCTTTACACTGGCTGCCAGTTACATTCAGAATAGATTTTAAAGTATTATTACTGGTCTATAAATCACTAAATGGCCTAGGACCTCAATACATTACAGATATGCTCACTGAATACAAACCCAACAGATCACTCAGATCTTTAGGATCATATAAACTAGAAGTTCCAAGAGTTCAGTCAAAGCAGGGTGAATCGGCTTTCAGCCACTATGCCCCTCGCTGCTGGAATCAGCTTCCAGAAATGATCAGATATGCTTAAACATTAGGCACATTCAAATCAAGACTGAAAACACATCTGTTTAGCTGTGCCTTTACTGTATGAGCACTGTGCTACATCCGAAAGATTGCACTATTATGATTTTCTCTATTTTTCTATTCTTTTATATAACATTTTATTTGTTTTTATGTTGTTGTTTTTTAGTCATTTTTATTATTTGTTTTTATTTTTCTTATACTTGTTTCTTTTATTCTTGTTTATGTAAAGCACTTTGAATTGCCACTGTGTATGAAATGTGCTAAATAAATAAACTTGCCTTGCCTAGACTATGATGTATTAGAGCCTAATGTCATTTATTCTAGCATAAAAATTGGGCAGGATGAAGACCAAATAAAATTGGCCTGTAAGCTTCTACAATACTTGTTCCCCTCCTACAAATAAAGTGCAAAGCAAAAACAATTATTAAGGAAAAATTTAGCAGAGGTAAACAAAACGAACGATGCAAACATACACTTTCAAGGATAAGCCCTCAATTGTTACCAACTCGGGGCAAAACAAGAAAAAAAAAAGTAGGGGGAAGCCAAGAGTCACATTAAAAAAGTTTATTTTAGATCCACAGTGACCAAACATTAGGCAAAATGTCTCGCCAACTCACGCGCCGCTATTCTCCATCAAACAGGACCAGGACACTGATAAAAGAATGCACACCTCAACTCAGCTGTTCCCCTTGCACCTGATTATGCCTCGCACTGCTGTAGCACATCTTTAGAGGGAGGAAAACAGACAAACAGACATGGCAGACAAGCAGAAGCTGTGACACTTCCGAAGATAGCACTGACTATCTTAAGCTCCCTCACTGCTGATGCGTCACAATTGTTCTTATGGTACATATTCTGTCAGCCTGGTTAGCAATGCCCGGCCCATGGAGATAGCTTTTTTGAGTAATCACTCTCTGCATTCAGCCTCCTAATTAAAGGGATCTGCATTTCACTATGGTTATGCTCCTGGAGAAGGATGATTTTACACTAAAAAGAACAGTGCAAGTCAGGATGAACAGCATGGCTGCAGTAGCATGTATAAACCTTAGGGGCGATATAGGTTCCCAATGCATGTCATAGCTTGCTCGCCATCAAAATCATGCGCGGATGACGAATCAGAGGATCCGGTTATGCCTTCCCAGCATTTACTGCATCATGGTGAGCAGAGATGGCAGCAGTGAATACTTAAGTGTGGATGCAGATAGCCTTCGCTTCAGCTTTTCCTGGAAGAAGAAAAGCACAACGCCAATCCAGTATGTTCTGGGGTATTCTCTGCAAGAAGTGCACTACTCAGCGAATAGACTCCACTTCAAGGCATAGGCGTGCCTAGTAGAAGGGGCTCTAGCCTGAGTGATGGTTTCAACTACCACAAGGTAGGTCACCAAAGTTTTTCGTAATCTAATTATGGGCCACACATTGAGGTGACTTGGGTGCCAGATATTGCAAGGGAAAAGGATGTACTTTCTTGCCAGGAGTCGTCACAAGGAGTGTGAGTTCTGCAGCTGTTGTACACAGCCCCTCAGCTGGTACTGGATGCATCTGTAGAGACAACAACATGTCTGGACATTTGTTCTAAGGCCACCCCGGCCCGTAGAAATGCAAGCCCATCTGGGGACCCGATCACCTGTGCTGAAGTAGTCACATATGTAACAATCTAAATGGGTTGATAGCTGTTGCGAATACCATATGGTCCGGGAGCCTCTGAAAGATCTTCAGTGGGACCACTGTCAAAGCATTTTAGACAGGCCAGCATCAGCCCAGTGTGTTCCTCAGTGAGTCACACTGTTATGGACATCAAATTTAGTTCCATAGGTGAGATAGAAGATGCTCTGCGCAGGGGAGAGCTTGCTAGACAATTTTCAATATAGGTGCGGCCTTACAGAGTCTCATTGTGAAATGCATGCCCCTGAGCTTGAGAGGCTGTCTATTGAACTTAATCACATAACTGAGTCTGAGCATTCGTATCAGTCATCATGATGGGCTGGGCACACTAACCAGGCAGCCAGAGCCCGTACAGGTGGCATCATTAGAATTATCACTGATGCACCGGTGTTGTGGCTTCCTGGAGAGGCAGTGCATCCCACAAGAGAACTGGAAGCAAGAAGCTGGCTCTCCCTCTTGCTCCCAGTAACCCATAAGGGAGCTGGGGGCTAGAGAGGACAGAGTTTGTGCTCTGGCATGCCCCGAGCCCGTAGCAAGGTGCATCAAGGTTGTTAGCTGGAAGGCGATGGATCCCAGGCTTGCAACATTCATCTACAATGAGGGAGCAGATGTAGAAGCCTCAGGAGGATGCCGAGGAGCATGCGGTGAGAAAGAGCCTGACAAGGGAGCAGTCTTCCAAGCCCATTGGTAAATTACCTGACCCATAGCATTTGTCTGCTCATTCACTGCAAAAAACTCCTGGGTAAAGTCCCCGATGTTGTCGGAGATATGGGTGCATCAAGAGAACAAGCTTTTTCAATGTCATACATATCCACCAGGTTAAGCCAGAAGTGGGGGTTTAGCAGCTGAGTTGAGGTGGTGACACCTTCACCTTAATTGCTGAAGCAGCCCAATAATAGCACAGGTATCATAAAAAGCTATTAAAGTTTTTATTTATTTATTTTTTTTTATTGATGACTAAACTAATGTTCTCCACGACTAGATACATTATAAATGCTCAAAGGAGTCTGTGCTCACCTCACTGAGCACTTTGATCAATGACTGTTCTTGGAATATTAATTTAGTAAGAATGAATCATTTTGCATAAAAATAAACCAGGGCTAAGCATAAAATGTTTCCATGTTTACATAAAATAAGTTGGCCAAGTTATAAGTGGCTTAAGTAGTCTTAAAAACTAAAGGGCAATACATTGCCATTTTGACAGTTTTTTTTCTTAAATGTATATTTAACAAAATTGAGATTCTGCTATGAAAAATTTAGAGATGTGCACTATTCAGTCACAAGCTGCTCTCTGCTCATCAGCACTTTTAAGCTTGTTTGATATCTGTGCGCTTGTTTTACAATGTTGCAATTCTAATAAATGTGCATTTACAAAAATCGTGAAATATATCACTGATATATAGATATATTTTAGAATCACTGGTGTTGTGATATATTAATATTGGGTGCAAAATATCATGATAATATGAAGATGTCAGATGCAAAACTCTCTAAATCCATCAGACCTCTTTTCTAATAAATAAGCATTTTCTATCAGGCTCCTATAATTAGGTTCAGCAGTTTCATTTTATATGTGATAAAAAGGTTATTAGCTAGTACCTTTTTTAAATAACTGTCACTTTAGACCATTCTTTGGTTTTTAACAAGGTAGATTTTAGGGATGTCCCGATCCGATATTGATATCGGAAATTCGTCCGATATCAGTCCAAAAAACTATATCGGACTGCGTTAAAAATCTCTGATATAAGCAGTCCGATACTCTCTAAACTCCGTTACAGCTATTCTATCCAGCAGCGTCCAAAGCCAGCGTGCAAAGCCCACGTGATCACAACACTGCTTGCTAGAAAAGTCTTTAAGGTTTAACTTGCTCTTCACACTAAGTTATGGTGTATTACGATAGGAAACTATTGTGACGGTAGCACACGCTGACGGTAGCAACAACGGCACATCTCTAACGTTACTGGTTTATTTACTTCACTTCAAGCGATCTTTACATTGTTTTGCATAAGGCTGCTAAGCAACTAAAGGCACAGAATGGCAACGTAGCGCACATCTTGCGAGCCTCAATTCGGTCATGGCATATCGTGGTTCATCCAGTGTGATACCTAATTCATCACCAGCGCTTCCCACACATAAAACTTTACCTCAGCAGTCCGGTTCTGTGTGCATGAGAAAAATCTCCTCCACAGACTCCGCTGCTGCAGACCCACAGAGACGCGCTGGACACCTGCTCTGACTTTAGCTTTGAGAAGAGCGCGAGTACACACGGGAAAAAAGCCTACAATACATTATCTTTTTTCCCGGACATGTCCTCTATTTGGTACTTAAAAATTGCATTCAGCCAAGATTTAAATCGCAGAACATATCTCGGATTCTGCTTTCTTTAGCTGCGTTTCTACATTATTTTATACGCAAACTTTCAATCTCAAACTCTCAGCAGCACCAAGACTAAAGAAGGAGCAGATTTGACATGTCAGTCGTGCACATGGATAATAGGAGTGAAATAGTGGATTTCTTATTCTTTATTTCATTTTTTTTTACTTGTTCCTGAAAGGAACAGTGTCATGTAAAATGCTAAACATTTTTGTTGTTTTCATTGTCTGTTAAATAAGAATAAGAAATCATTCTGTTGCTGATGGCCATTACAGTTTAAAAGAAAGAATGGTGTTACTTTTGGGGCAGAAGGAAAATTTAATTAGAGACATTCCCATGTTTAACTCTTCTTTAAAAAGCCCAGAAAGATAAAGTGCTCTGATAAACAGTGTCAGCTTTCCACATAAGTTTGTTGTTCTCTTTATTTACATTGTCTAATTTTCCCATGTGGGCAGTGTGGTTTAATCTGTGCAAATATGCAAATATAATGAATTTTGATAAATAAAATTATTCTTAAAAGTCACATTATGTCAAGTGCTGTGGAGAAAAGGTGTGTTTCAATCAAGCCTCTGCAAGTATTTTTATGTTTATTATAATATGTGCAATATATATTATTATAAAATTAATAATGTTTGGGAACATTGATACAGCCATAATCTTCTTATAATACAAACACATGAAATAGCTCTGATCATGTAAATGTTTGTACTAACCATACTGCACATTTTTATTAACTTAACAATAACTTATTTCTGCTGCCCAGTGTGAAAGCTATTTTTCAGCTCAGCTGGATCAAAAATTCATCAAGAAGCTGTGTGTGAAATAGAAATTTTGGACACTGAACCTTTAGCAGTTGTTCAATAAACAATATTTGTTTTCTTTGTTCCTGCTCTCAGCTGTTTCTACTCTTTGCTGATGGTAAAAATAAATAACTGAAGTGACCTTTAATTAGCATTTTGCACTTTAAAAATGTATTTTTGTTTATTCAATTAAGATATTTTTCAGGGTCTTAATATTTATTCTTTAATACATTATATATATTCTTATGTAAAAGGTTCACATTTATGCAACCAATAGTTAATAAACTTGTTGTTTTTTCATACTTACTGTTGCTGACTTGTTCTCAGTTTGATCTAGCCTTTCATACATTCCACTCAACAAAATAGGTAAAAGTAAAGTATTCATAATTTGTTCTGATATCGGATTTATATCGTTATCGTATCGGACTGATGGCTGCAATATCGGTATCGTATCGGAAGTTAAAATGTTGTATCGGGACATCTCTAGTAGATTTTCTTTTGCGTCAAAACCAGCTAAATCCACTTGTGCTTTTTTTTTTTTTTTTGCAAAAACCAGACAGACAGACAGACAGACAGACAGTGTATTAAGTTAAAAATCACGAAAGATGAAATTAGAAATTATTTTACTAAACATAAAACACATTACACAAACCACCTGAAATTAAAAATATATAAATCTGTCAAGTAAGTGGCAGTTCATTCCACTGTGATAAACCAGAGAAAGGGAGAAGGAAAATGATATGGCATATAGCATACATGTGGAATAAATAAACGGCATCTTAACTCTGTCTTTTGTTAAGTGCATTTGCCGTTTAATGTATAGTAAATAAGACTCATTCAATGTAGTGACGCTGCGCAATTATTATTTTTTTTTTTATGAATGCATGCTACTCTTCTGACTGCACATTGTGTTTTCTTTTTCTTATAATGCACAAAGTTTTGAAGTGAGGGACATTTTCATTTATCATTTACTGACAGTTGGACAGGCTCATCCAGTTCATCAAACTCCGCCTTTTAAATTCAAAATCTGAACAGGAATAAAACGCTCTCCTCATAAAAGCTGAGAAATCAGCGAGCTGCTACATTGAAAACATAAGATTTGATTCGCACCTTCTGCTTGGTTCTCGTGATATAGCGGCTTTTGCTGTCAAAGGCAAGTGCCGTTTAGCAGCTTTTGCAAACAAACTCTTATTTCTGAATGAGCTGATGCTTAGATTTGGATGATTTGAAGCAAATCCAATTGTTGATGGTGTACTACGTGCTTAAAGCAATCACTCAATGTCATTGTCACTGACTCGGTACCAGTCATTCCCCTCGCTGGCCAGCAGAGGCCACCATCTCCGGACTTCTAGCCATTACGTCATCCCTTCACTCTGATTCCAGCACACCTGTTCTCCATTCCACTAATGACCCACGTACCACTTATAAGCAGCTCACACTCACTCCACAGTGCGAAGTCTTGTTTAGCCCCGGCCAGCATTTCTGAGCGGTCTATCCTGCCTGATCTCCCGTTTACTACTTCAGCCCGTTTCACGACTCTGCTCTGTCTTCTGCCTGCCCTCGACCAAAGCCTGTTTCCTCGGACTCTGATTCTCGCCGCCTGCCCCAGACTAAAGCCTGTTACACGGACTCTGAATCACGCTGCCTGCCTCTGACCCAAGCCTGGTAATCACACTGTGTCTGTCATCTGCTACTTCCCCTTTGATGTGTATGTTGTATGTCCGCACAGCCGTGCGAGTTGTTGATGTTTAAGTGTGACTTAATAAATACTGCAAAATGGATCCCTCCGTGTCAGTCTCCCCGTTACAGAAGACTTCGCCCAACATGGATCCCGCAGCCATCCAGGTTTTGTCTCACGAAGTCACAGCTCAAGCTCAGGTATTGTCTACTCACCAACAACAACTAACACACTTAACTCAGTTGACAGACGAACTTGTGAAATCTCTACAAAACCTGCAAGCTGCTCCCACAGCGCAACTCACCGCCAACTACTCTCCGAGTCCACTTGTTGTGACACAACCCCCGATGGCCTCCGGAGCTCGATTGGCATTCCCTGACAAATTCTCAGGTAACCCAGCAAAATGTAAAGGCTTCCTGTTGCAATGTAAACTGTTTATCGCCCAACAGCCCCATCTGTTTAAGGACGAAAATGGGAAAATTGCTTTTGTGTGCTCCCTGCTCACTAGGAAAGCGCTAGACTGGGCTACTGCAGTTTGGCCAGACAGTACCCCGATATTTCCCTCGTTTAATGACTTTCTCAAACGTTTTTGCACTGTGTTCGATCATCCGGAGGGTGGTCGTAACGCTGGCGAGGAGCTATTGTGTATCCAACAGGGAGATCGCTCCGCAGCTGAGTTCGCACTGCAGTTCCGCACCCTGGCAGCGCAAACAGGCTGGGCTGATGATCCACTTACTACGCTCTACAGAAAGGCTCTGAGACCAGAATTGCAGAAAGAGATGGCATGTCGTGACGAGGGAAAAACACTGGATCAACTGATTGAACTTTCCATAAGGTTAGACACTCTCCTCCGCACTCGCAACCCACTGTGCTCAATTGCTTCCAGTCCTGTATTCCCTGAGACCTCCGCTGAACCCATGCAATTGGGTAGAACCCGCTTGAACCCAGAGGAACGAGAACAAAGGAGGAGAAATCACCTATGCATCTATTGCGGACTTCCAGGTCATACGAAGGTTTTATGTCCCAACAAGCCTCTCCCTAAAACCCTCTCGGTGAGTGCAACCACTATGTTCACGACCACTAATAATGTTATGAATTTGCCTGTCATTCTGAGAAACAATGGAGATGAGATTGAGACCATGGCCATGATCGATTCAGAAGCCGCTGGCAACTTTATCGACTACACGTTTGCTACCACTCACTCCATTCCTCTAACCTCCTGTAATTCCTCCTTAGCCATCACTGCTGTAGACGGGCGCCCATTGGGAGAGGGACGCATAAAATTCCAGACTCAACCAATTTCTCTTCAAACAGGCTCTCTCCATGAAGAGGAGATTTCCCTTCTTGCCATCGACTCCCCTAAGCACTCTGTAATTCTCGGGTTGCCATGGCTACAACTACACGACCCTCAAGTTTCCTGGAGAACTGGTGAGATCACAAAATGGAGCAATCAGTGCTTTACCCAATGTCTGCATTCTGTTTCCCCAGTCCAGATCAACACGATTACCAGCACCGAAGACCCTGAACTTTGTCAAATTCCCGAGGCTTATCATGATTTAACTGAGGCATTTAATAAGCAGAAGGCTACCAAGCTCCCTCCTCATCGTGAAAATGACTGTGCCATCGAACTGTTACCAGGCACCACGCCCCCTCGTGGTCGCATTTTCCCCCTCTCTCAACCTGAAACTGAAGCGATGAAGAATTACATCTCTGAGGAGCTACAAAAAGGGCTTTATCCGACCATCTACCTCACCCGCTTCAGCAGGCTTTTTCTTTGTAAAAAAGAAGGATGGTAGCTTACGCCCATGCATTGATTACCGAGGCTTAAATGAGATCACAGTCAAATACCGCTACCCCCTGCCATTGGTTCCAGCCGCCCTTGAACAACTCCGCTCAGCTCAGTATTTCACTAAGTTGGACCTCCGTAGTGCATATAACCTCATCCGCATACGACAGGGAGACGAGTGGAAAACCGGGTTCTCTACAATCGACGGCCACTATGAATACCTCGTTATGCCCTTCGGCCTAGCAAACAGTCCTTCCGTGTTCCAGGCTTTTGTAAATGAGATATTTCGAGACATGCTCAACAAATGGGTCATCGTATACATTGACGACATCCTGGTCTACTCCAACTCACTATCTGAACACATTCAGCACGTCAGGGCAGTGCTCAAACGCCTCATCCAGAATCAGCTATATGCAAAAATCTCCAAGTGTGAGTTCCACCAAACATGCATATCGTTCCTGGGTTACATCATCAGCCCCGAAGGCGTGGCCATGGACCAGCAAAAGGTCGACTCCGTGACGCAATGGCCACAACCTGAAACTATCCGACAACTACAACGATTCCTGGGCTTTGCCAACTTCTACAGGCGCTTCATAAGAAATTTTAGTTCAGTTGCTGCTCCACTTACCGCCATGGTAAAGGCCAATAACGCTCGCCTAAAATGGAACCCAGACGCTGCTCGAGCCTTTACTCAACTCAAAACCCGCTTCTCCAGTGCACCCATTCTGCGTCATCCTGATCCCGAGCAACCCTTTATTGTTGAAATTGACGCATCCAACACTGGCATTGGAGCCATCCTGTCCCAAAGATCCCTAGCCACGAAGAAGCTCCATCCCTGTGCCTGCTACTCTCGCAAACTCAACTCCGCTGAGCGGAACTATGACGTGGGAAATCGAAAACTCCTCGCCATGAAGGCGGCGTTAGAGGAGTGGAGACACTGGCTTGAAGGCGCCAAACACCCTTTCACCGTCATCACCGATCATAAAAATTTGGAATATATCCGCTCCTGTAAACGTCTGAACCCTAGACAGGCAAGATGGGCTCTGTTTTTCACGCGCTTCGACTTCCAAGTCACATACATCCCTGGTTCGAAAAACATCAAAGCAGACACCCTTTCCCGCCTCTCAGACGATGAGACCTCAGAAAACAGTGATGAACCCATTATCAAGGATCCCCTAATTGTCGCTCCCATCCAGTGGGACATCGAACACGAAATCCTTCAAGCCGCCGAAACCAGTTCCACGCCACAGTCCTGTCCAGAAAATAAAATCTTTGTTTCCCCGTCACTTCGGGAGAGGCTCATCTCCGAGGTGCATGACCACCCCAGCTCCGGTCATCCAGGCAGCACAGCCACCGTGCAATTAATTCAATCCCGCTATTGGTGGCCATCCGTAAAAAAGGACGTAATCAGCTTCATAAACAAATGCTCACCCTGTCAGATGTCTAAACACTCCCGTCACCGTCCAGCTGAACTACTACCATCCCCTGGAGGTGCCACACCGTCCCTGGTCACACATCGCCATAGATTTCATCACCGATCTACCTATATCCCAGGGCAAAACCACCATCCTCACTGTAGTAGATCGATTTTCTAAATCCTGCCGTCTCATTCCCATACCCAAACTGCCTACAGCCATGGAAACAGCCGAACTGCTCTGCGAATGTGTGTTCCGATACTATGGTCTCCCCGAAGACATCGTGTCGGATAGAGGTCCCCAATTCACATCTCGACTCTGGTCAGCATTCTTTAAAAATCTGCAGGTGAATATTAGCCTAACATCCGGTTACCATCCCCAATCCAATGGGCAGACAGAGCGCTTGAACCAGGAGATTGGCAGATTCCTCCGCACATACTGTCACTCTAACCAGAATGAATGGGCTAAATTTCTTATGTGGGCAGAATATGCTCAAAATTCTTTGAGAAAGGCATCAACCGGGCTAACTCCATTTCGATGCGTCCTGGGCTTCCAACCTCCTCTCTTTCCCTGGTCCAGCGAGACCTCCGAACTCCCCGCTGTGGACACCTGGTTTAAAAGCTGCAAAGAAGTTTGGAACGCAGCTCACACTCATCTCTCTCACGCCGTACGGCGTTTCAAGGAACAAGCCGATCGACACCGACGTCCTGGTCCCATGTATTCCCCAGGACAATGGGTATGGCTCTCCACCCGTGACTTACGCCTCAGACTGCCCTGCAAGAAGCTCAGCCCCAGGTACGTGGGTCCGTTCCAAATTGAAAAGCAAATATCTCCTGTTTCGTTCAGACTGACACTCCCTAATCATTTCCGTATTTCTCCCACTTTCCATGTCTCTCTGCTCAAGCCTGCTGTTGGTCCAGCCGAGGCGGATAGGGACGTGGCAGTCGGTGAACAGGGTCCCCCGCCTCTCATGATCGATGGTGAGGAGGCCTACCAGATCCACGAAATCCTGAGATCCAGACGCCGGGGTGGACAACTCCAATATCTCATTGATTGGGAGGGGTACGGCCCGGAGGAGAGATCTTGGATTAACCGCAAGGACATCCTGGACACAACACTACTGGAAGAGTTCCATTCACAACATCCGGATATGCCGGCCCCTCGCCCCCGTGGAAGACCCCGGCGTCGAGACTCGCCTCACTTCAGGAGCCGTTCGTTGGGGGGGGGCTCTGTCACCGACTCGGTCCCAGTCATTCCCCTCGCTGGCCAGCAGAGGCCACCATCTCCGGACTTCTAACCATTACGTCATCCCTTCACTCTGATTCCAGCACACCTGTTCTCCATTCCACTAATGACCCACGTACCACTTATAAGCAGCTCACACTCACTCCACAGTGCGAAGTCTTGTTTAGCCCCGGCCAGCATTTCTGAGCGGTCTATCCTGCCTGATCTCCCGTTTACTACTTCAGCCCGTTTCACGACTCTGCTCTGTCTTCTGCCTGCCCTCGACCAAAGCCTGTTTCCTCGGACTCTGATTCTCGCCGCCTGCCCCAGACTAAAGCCTGTTACACGGACTCTGAATCACGCTGCCTGCCTCTGACCCAAGCCTGGTAATCACACTGTGTCTGTCATCTGCTACTTCCTCTTTGATGTGTATGTTGTATGTCCGCACAGCCGTGCGAGTTGTTGATGTTTAAGTGTGACTTAATAAATACTGCAAAATGGATCCCTCCGTGTCAGTCTCCCCGTTACAGTCATTATCTAATTTTTGGCAAAAGTGGTGTTTAGCGGTATTTGCATCTGAACTCTTCATATCTTATCGTGAGTTAACCTGTCATTCACACTCCTAATAGTTTTACTTGTGCAATATTTATTTTTTGAAAAATTAAATTAATTAGAAAATTAATGAATTTTTCATACCTCTTATGAGAACCAAATTAATTTTTTTACTAAGTACCTTGTTTCTCCAGTGAATGAAGTTTCTTTTTCATCTCTTCATATTCCATCAGTTTTTCCATCTGCACTTCCAGAAATGTCTCTGTGGAGTAAAAGCCTCCGCTGTTTTCCTCCAGCATCTTCTCAATGTTCTCCATCAATGTGGCCTCTTGTGTTTCAGGATTAAAGTAATGATGTCTTCCTCCAAATCTCTGAATGACAGTCTGTGTTTCTTCACTGAGTTCTGCTGTCTGATGCTCTGAATTCTGCATGATAATGATCATGATGTGTTTGTTGATTCTGGAGCTGAAGATCTTCTGGATCTCCTCCATTTCTGCTCTGTCTTCATTATTGAGTGGAGCGTCAGGAATAATGATGAGGAAAGCATGAACTCCGGGATGACTACGAGACACACAGCGGAGAGTCTGACGCATCACTTCCTTCTCTGAGAGCCCAGTGTTGAACAGAGCTGGAAGCTCCAGCACATTGATCAGACGACCATGAAGATCCACGTCTGTCCTCACACTCTCTGATCTTCTGTGTGTGTGTTGCAGGATCAGCTCTGAGATGGAGGATTTCAGTGAGCCGTCGCTCCCACACACCACCAAATTTAGCTTCTCATACTCTGAAACCGTAGAAGAAGATTAAAATCCACTCATACTGTACCTCTAAACACATAAGATATGGTTACACTCACGTGTCTGTGTGTCCCGTTTCTCCACTGTGAAACTCTGTGTATCTTCTGCCATGTGTCGTCCATCATTCACTTGCACAATGAAAAATGGTTTAATTAGCATCCTATAGGAGTGATTCAAATCTGGAATACTTTGATCCAATTAAATAATACAAAACTGATTAGTAGACCACTAATAAATATGGGACAAACTTTTAAGACTAACTTTTTTTGGTATATATATTTTTATTAAGTTTTTGCTTTTATATACATATAAACAAATAATAATAAATGAATAAAATAACATCCTTGCAAAATAATGATGATTCAATGACAACAGTTAAACAAATAACAAAAAACAAACAAAAAGGTAATGTTCAGCTCACAAACACAAATAGGGCTTTACAGGTGCCTTTATACATACATGGGAGTTCAGTGGGTCTGGAAAATTTAAAGAATATTGAAGTATTAATAGTAAGTGTGAAACCATCAATAAAACCAACCATGACATTCTTAAATAAATCCTCTTGTCAGGATTGAAGCAATATCAAAATCAATATTTGCCAGGAAATGTTCCCAGATTTTATGAAAAACTTCACTTAATATGTACAATACAGGTCAGATAATCTAACGACACGTATTCAAGAATAGTTCGGTGCCACATTCTAACAGAGGGAGCCTTATCCGAGATCCATTTTAAAAGTATACATTTTCTTGCATTAAAAAGAAGGAAATTGAAAAGCCTCATTTTGTACTTATCAAGACTTACAGGAGGGGACATTCCTAACAAAAAAAGATGCTGCATCTGAAACCACAGAAACACCCAAAACTTTACTCACTTCTTCGGAAACCCCCAACCAGAACCTCTCTATTTTGTTACAAAACCAGAAACAGTGGGTAAGGTTACTTTTTTCTGTCTTGCACTTGGGACAGAGTGGAGAAAAATCAGCTCTAAATTTACTACGCTGGAGAGGAGAATTATGAGCTCTATGAAGAATCTTAATTTGGATAGCTCTAACTTTATTACATATAATATTACATATATTATATAATACTCTTAGCTGCCGACCGAGGGTGCGTCTCGCTATTAGTTTTACTCGATCTTAGTGCGGCATTTGAAACCATTGACCACAATATCCTCATAAATCGCTTAAAGTCTACAGGTGTCCAGGGACAGGCTCTACAATGGTTTAAGTCATACTTAACTGACCGTTACCAGTTTGTAAATATTAATGGACAGCCTTCACAAGTCAGCCCGAAAAGTATGGGGTGCCTCAAGGATCAGTTTTAGGCCCTTTACTGTTTACAATTTACATGCTACCTCTGGGAGACATTATTAGAAGACATGGAAACAGCTTTCACTGCTATCCAGATGATACTCAATTATATATTTCCACTAAACCTGACGAGACGTCTGAACTTTCTAAACTAACTGAGTGTATCAAAGACATCAAAGACTGGATGACCAACAATTTTCTTCTCTTAAACTCCGACAAAACAGAATTATTACTTATTGGGCCTAAATCTTGTACACAGCAGATCTCGCAACTCAATTTACAATTAGAGGGATACAAAGTTAGCGTTAGCTCTACTATAAAAGATCTGGGTGTCATATTAGACAGCAATCTAACTTTTGAAAATCATATATCCCATGTCACAAAAACTGCCTTCTTTCATCTGAGAAATATCGCTAAATTACGAAGTCTGCTATCCATCTCAGATGCAGAAAAGCTAGTCCATGCTTTTATGACTTCGAGACTGGATTACTGTAATGCTCTATTTGCTGGCTGCCCAGCATCCTCTATTAACAAACTTCAGCTAGTACAAAATGCAGCAGCCAGAGTTCTTACCAGGTCTAGAAAATATGATCATATCGCCCCAATTTTATCCTCCTTACACTTACTGCCTGTTAAGTTTCGTATTGAATTTAAAATATTGCTTCTCACCTATAAAGCTCTAAATAATCTAGTTCCTGTTTATCTAACCAACCTTCTGTCTCGCTACAATCCAACTCGCTCTTTAAGATCTCAAAATTCAGGGCTTCTGGTAGTACCTAGAATAGCAAAGTCGAGTAAAGGAGGTCGAGCCTTCTCCTTTATGGCTCCTACACTCTGGAATAGCCTTCCTGATAACGTCCGAGGCTCAGACACACTCTCCCAGTTCAAAACTAGATTAAAGACCTATCTGTTTAGTAAAGCATACACTCAATGCATCACCTAGCGGGTTCCACACAGGCTTCTGCATCTTGCTTATATACACTATGAACAGCAGCTACGCGAATTATTCTCTTTATTCTCTATTTCCACCTTGGGATACTCATCCCGAGGTCCTCAGATTATGCGTAGTCACTGATTGGATCCAAGACCAGCGACGAGATGATCCCAAGGATTCCATATCCTGAGCTGCTGCTGTGCTGATGGTCATGGGGAGTGGAGAACATGTGTCTGATTCCAGCGACGCTCCAGGGACAGACGAGTCTTCGCTGAGGCCATCTTCCAGCCTAAACCACAGCGAATGAAGTTCTGCACAAGACTTTTGGCCAGCGGAGAAATTAAAATGGTCATGCCCAACTGAGTCTGGTTCTCTCAAGGTTTTTTTTCTTCACTCTCCCATCAGGTGAAGTTATTTTTCCCTCTCCGCTGTCGCCACTGCCTCGCATGGTTCAGGATTGGTAGAGCTACGCATCGATGAATTTGCTCTTTAGTGTTTGAACTCTCAGTAATGATTAAATCACACTGAACTGAGCTAAACTGAACTGAACTGAACTTAAACACTAAAAACTGAAGTACACTGTTTCAGTTACTATGACCATATATGTGAAGCTGCTTTGACACAATCTACATTGTAAAAGCGCTATACAAAAAAAGCTGAATTGAATAATATTACATAAATTATATTACATATATTACATTAATATTACATATATTACATAAATTATATTACATAAATTTTATTATATATAATTTTCCCTGCTAATCATATAAGCTAGTCCTGCTATTCATATAAGTTACATAAATATTTCCCAGATTATTTTAAGAAAATGAGTAGATGTATTAGCATACTACATAACAGACTATATAAATATAACAGACTAAAAAATGAAATAAAATGATAAAACAAAATAACAGACTATAAAGGGAATTTATAAATTTGATCAAGTGCATCTTAGATAGCTGCTTTTCAATTTCTGAAGAAATTGAATTAGTAAGAAGTGTTGTATCTTTTTGAATATAGTTTCTTATTTGTAAATAGCAGAAAATGTCTCGACCATCCAGAGAAAATTTTTGTGAAATCTGACTAAAAGACATGAGAACATTATTATCAAAGAAATATTCTAGTTTAGAAAGTCCCTTACGATCCCACTGTTGAAAACGTGAATCACTAATACCTGGGGGAAAATCTACATTATAACAAATTGGAGTATAAATTGATGTTAAACATGATTTACCATCTAGTCGTCTAACCGAATGCCAAGCCTTGACAGCAGAGGTGGAAAGTAACAAATTATATTTACTCACGTTACTGTAATTTTTTTTTTGAGAATTTGTACATTTTAGAGTAGAGTTTAAAATCTGTAATTTTACTTTTACGCAAGTATGATTTGCCTAAAGTATTGTAATTCGCTACATTTTAAATCATATCCGTTACTGAGTAAAAAATTAATAGCCTATATAAAATAATGCCAAGTAAAAAGAAGAAAAAATGATCCAGACCATGATGGATGCAGGAACTTTCACATCGCACGCGCAGTTAGAGCTGAAGCAGCGCGTGCGATGCTCATAGGGAGTGCAGAAGCAGCGCGCAAGTGTTTTACACAGACTGCATCAGCAACACAAACCGGATCAGCGTTTTTTGTACCATTAAATCTATCTCTGTCTATTTTAGTTACCTATCTATCTTTATATATAAATAAACTTTCTATGTTTACTTTTCATCTGCTCAGGCCCGCAGCAACTTCACCCTGTGCTGTTTCCTTAACCTGCAACTCTTTATTTTACAAATTATATCATAAAGAACGGTATGCTTCTCAAGCTCTATGAGGAGTGTCATTCATGTCTTTTCTGGTGCACTCAGAGAGGACAATCACCTGTAATAACATGTCGTTTTGTTTTTTGATTGTCAGCATGATGCAGGACTATTTATAAAAAGATTTATACAATACAATTATAATGATATTTATACATGATCAAACTAGTGTGCAGCTTAGCAAAACTGATAAAAAATATACAAAAAAACTGTTTTAAAATGTGTTTTGTAGTTCGGGCCCAGACAAATATTTCTTGCATTTTTAATAGTTTAAGTTCATTTGATTAACTATATCAAAGTCTGTAGATATTATTGATGCATTTATTGGGTAAAATAAAGGTGCTACCTTTTACTGTAATAAGCTTAGTACACAGTTATATTCATACATGCAAAGCTATATATTTAATATTTAAAATAAAAAATTTTGAATAGTGAGATCTCTGTGTGAAGCCTCAGCTGGGTCAGTTGGCATTTTGTGTGGGGACATGTGGTACAGGTGAATTGAGTAAGCTAAAATTGTCCGTAGTGCATGTGCGTAAATGAGGGTGTATGAGTGTTTCCCAGTGTTACTTTGGTTAAAGCAGGGGTGTCCAAACTCAATCCTGGAGGGCCAATGTCCCGGAGAGTTTAGCTACAACCCTAATCAAACACGCCTGTACCAGCTATAATCAAACTCTTACTACTGGAAATTACCTGGCCGGTGTGTTGAAGCAAGTTGGAGCTAAACAGGACACCGGCCCTCTAGGAACAAGTTTGGACACCCCTGGGTTAAAGTAACCTAAAAGTAATACAAAAGTAGTGTAACACATTTCTGAGACACTAATATTGTAATCCAACTAATAACAAAAAATCAGTAAAGGGGCTATTAACGGGGACTTTGAACAAAATTGTCTTTGCACAATTTAGCTAACATAGCAGATGTTGCATTAGAATTTGCTAATTGGTTTAAATTGTTAAATAGGATAATCTGTAAAATATTTTAATTTTTAAAGTTGTTTATTCAAATAAAAACAACTATAGCTGGGTTATAATGTATATTTTACAATAAAAACTAAATGTAGCATGTCTTGCTGTCATTTGAAACATGTAATTCACAACACATCAGAGGGCCTATAGTCTATGCATTGTGTAAACTTACAGGGCCGTGTTGGTCAATAATCTTACTGCGCAACAAGTTATTTAACTCCAATATCTCTGAGGGAGATTATGTTACCCGATAGCCAATATTAACTTGAAAGATTTAAAAAAATAAAAAGGCATTTTAAAAAGGAACAACACACAAATCGCCAACAACTAAAACTGGCCCTGTGGAGTTCAGCACCTGTCTTGCCAGTGTATGCTGTGTAGTGTGTATAGAGCCCTGTCAACTGCCGCTGGTGAGAGAAAGAGAGAGCGCGGGTAAGAGCTCAAAGCCGGCATATAACCAAAAGCAAGATCATATAGTTACAAATATTCCATTTACAATACTTATCGATATATTTATATATTTACATAAAATGTTAATTGGGATTGTGTGATCAGTATATGCTGTCTGATCTTTACAGAAGCTGTAAACTGACACGCGCGCAGTGACGGCAGTGATATTCAGCTCTGACAAGAAACATTTATTTAGCCTGTAGGGTTTAAATTTTTACATAATGTTCCATTACTTAAAATTTCTTTCATTTTTATTTATAGTTATAAATAAAATGAGTGCTAGCTTGTTTAGCTGTGATCATAATGCAAGAATCATATTTCATATTCGGTTTATTATTTAGTATAGCCTAAAGATTCGTTAATAATGTATTTTATAAACGGATTGTTTATAAGGACTAAGCTAGTAATATATAATACATTAGGCGGATGAATACATTAAGACATTGAAGTCATTTAGGACAACAAATCACATCCATGTAGTGAATTACTCTTGAGTGGTATCGGTGCGTGGTGTCGGCCTTTTCATGATACGAGTACTAGTATTTTAACCAAGTATCGGTGCATCCCTACTTTTGAGAAATAGTTAGTTTACTTTTACTTGAGTAGATTTTAGACATGTTTTACTTAAGTAAATTTTTTGGGAAGTAACAGTACTTTTACTTAAATAGAAGATTTTATTACTCTTTCCACCTCTGGTTGTTCAAGATGTTAAAGGTGCAGTAGGTGATCTGCCAAAATGCTAACCGCCTAGCATATTATCTTTGAACGGTGGGGAGGGACTGTGCTTCAAAGCCACACCTCCTGAAATCGCGAGCGCGCTCACCGCGTCACAACAGCCGACAGACAACCCACTAGTTCATGTCATTCGCCACAGTTAGTTAGTGCCAGCGCCGTGCAGGAATTACATGAAATACTTTGCCACACTTACATGCTATTTCAGAGCGAATATTCAGAGTAGCATGGTAAACAGTATAGGAAGGCTGTCATTGTTCAAAAATGACCCAATGTGAATATAAAAGCAACTTCAGCTCAATAAAGCAGGTTAGGCGGAATAGCGCTATTTACTGCTGTTTTGTTGTTAAACTAAATATAAATCTACATTATAGATGCTGTCAAAGAACCTTATGAAACTGAAAATAATCACGTTAATCTTTCATCGAGGGATTTCAGTGGCTGAACACGTCTGTGCATATAAGTCATTCATAATAAAAAAAACACAATCTAACATAAGCTTAGCCTGACTAAAATAGTTTAAAACAGAACATTACCTGTCTAACAGTAATACTTCAGCCATGGTGTCGTCCTTCCTCCAGTGTGCTAAAGTAACTCCAATATTGATTCAGGTTTTTAAAAGTTTCAATGCAGCATTTGATTTCTCCCGGTCCGTCTCGTGACCGCGCGGCCACTTTAAGGGCGAATTATACCTGCATCTGGCTTTACAGTAATCGGCCCGAGTTTGGTTGTCCTTCGGTGCCTCCCGCTCCGACTCGGCATCTGTGAGGGGCCCACAGCTCGCTCGGAGCACATGCGTTTGTGAAGCAGACGGGCACGCGGATTGCGGATCTGCGTGAACAGATGCGCAGAAGTCGGAATCTACATTTGTTAACAGACAGTTTGACCTGCCTATCAGAATTAAGGGAGATGTCGGTCCGACTCTATTTAATTGGATAAACATTTTTTAGTTTTATGCTTTACCCAGAATATAAAAATAAATATAAACACATTTAGATCATTTACTGTAATCATTACTATTGGACTGTGAAGAGACTTTCTACCAGCACAACAAAAAATGTTTCTGAAGACAATCACCTACTGCACCTTTAAGTAAAAGTTATATGGAAAAGACGATCATCGATCGTGGCTCATTCTTCCACTCACCCACGTAGGCCAAAGCAAAACTGAAACTAACAGAACACATGACACTACCAAAATCAAATGCTGAAAAAAAGGTCAACCAATTAAATATATCATATCCCTTTCACAATAGCCTACTCATTTATTTTATTACTTAGGCTATAATGTCCTTGACCACCAGCAAATCAGAATATTCATCTGGACAGCACTTTAGTTTTGTGTTCAGAGTCGGTGCCTTGGTCAATCAAATCCAGTCAAATAAAGCCTACAGCTCAGACTACAGGGGTTTTAGCACAATTTTTGCTCGATTTTTTACCTTCTGAGAAAAGGAGATAAGTTCACTACAGCCAGGGCCGGCGCGTCCATAGAGGCAACCTAGGCGGCCACCTAGGGCGGCAGAATAGAGAGGGCGACATCTGCGACACCTCCCTTACCACCCACGTCCTCAGATATGTCCGCGACACCTCCCTCACCACCCGCGCGTCCTCAGTTATATCCGCGCAGAGGGCGGCATCCGCGACACCTCCCTCACTACCCGCATCCTCAGTTATAACCCCCCGTTCTTCCCTTTGTTTACCGGTTACTTTCGGGTTGAGGGCGGCGTGATTGTCCTTTGCCTGGAGCGGCAGTTCACCTTGCTCCGGCCCTGACTAGTGGCCAGTGATAAGCAAATAAACACTTAGTTTTTTTTTTTTTATATTTTCATTGTCAATTTTTTGCTTCTAGCTTAAAGAAAAATAAACTCATAAAGAATCATTTAAAATGCTTATATTTATATATTTATTACTGAATGATAGGGTATATTTTAAAGATTAGGCAACTAAAGCACAACAACAGCCTGTTTACATTTATTGATTTTAATGTAAATTAAGTTTTTAGTCAGTGAAATTCAGAGAATTTAATAGTTCTTGCTTGAAGCCTGTGCATCTCTTTCTCCTTTTGCCATGCTGGAGAGGAACAGTCTGCGCAAATGGAGCGCAGAGTGGGTTTCATTAAATACAGCTCTCATCTGATTGGCTGAAAGGTACGAGTTTCCTGCCTCTGCCAGAAAAGTCTCAAAAATACACACACACGTATCCAGGGGGAGTCGTACTTGAAAGAGGATCTGCACATTCTCATTCAGGATGAACTCGCAAGTTTTAAACATTCAAAACTTTTTGTACACTCTTATACATTTGATGTATAAGATTTGATGTTATACAGATGCATGCCATGCGGTCTCGTTCATGCTATTAAAAATATGAATGATTCGAACGTACATTAATGAATGATGCACATCTTGTGCTGCAAACTTTACATTACAACACATGCTTTTAGTCTTTTTCATGTGAAACTGAGCTTTGCAAAGCAACAAATGTGTACAACTGTCACTGTCTACAACAGAAATTTATTTCCTAAGGGGGGATTTCGAATTGACGGATGGGCCCAGATCAAATGATCAAATTTAGTAAATTTTTAGATTTATTTTATTTTGGGACGACAGAGTATAACCTATTCAGTAAAGTTGCTTACAGCATTCTACAACAATTTATAATATCCAATAAGACCTTTAAGATGATCAGGCAAACTTGACGTTTCAACATTGCTCAACACGTTATGTCTCATTAAGCAAATGTTAACAGGTTGTTGCTCTAAATTGAGAAAAATCAGTTTGACAAATTTCATTTGGGCCAATTGAAATATTTAGATGTGACCATTCACTAGAAAATGTTACGTTTTGGCAGTATTTATTTTTTACAGTGTATGTAAAGCCTTACTTAGTAGAGGTCTCTCCATGCTCTGTGATCTATTGCGAGTCTTACTGCTTCTTGCAGACACTGCATGAAACAAAAGTCTTATATTTTATTAAATAAATAAGAGAGAAATAAGGTAAAAAGTAAAATGAGTGTGAGAAGATGAGAAACATATTAGACAATCAGATTATCAGTGTTGTTGACTTGTGGATATAAACCCTTTTCAAATATTTTTTTAAATACCACTTACTAATATATATATATATATATATATATATATATATATATATATATATATATATATATATATATATATATTACTTTAAAGAATAAAAAAATATATTAATTAAATGTATTTAATTACTAATATAATCTGTGTGTAATTCACCTCTGCCTTCTCTCGTAGACATGTTGACACTGTGCTTTTTTTCCATCTTTTTCTTAAGTCTCCAGATGATCATCGTCCCTGACCCCTGACATCTTCATGTCCTGTAAAAGATTTATCAGTCCTGAGACAATTTATTTTTCCAGACTGCTGTATACTATATTGTGTGGATCTGCACACCTGTTGTGTCAATGAACAAACACTGATTCAGTTTCACTTCACCCTTGGCCTAAAAGGATTGTGCTTATTCTCTGAATGAGTTATGGGTGTGTTTTGAGCGTAAGGTGCTTAAACCAGTTAAACCAGTTGACTTGACACTGCACAGAGGTCACCTTGACTGTAACATGGTATCAAAGTACTGCGACAGTGCTCCGAAATCAGATGATCAATTCAGCTGGAGCTGTGATGACGCCACCAATATTACACGATTGGCTGTATTCACTGCATGACAACAACCACTTGTGTTTCAGGTTTACTACTGGATCATTTCCATTGCAAATTTCCAAACAAACAATTAACTTCTTATGCTATCTCTATCTTGTAAATATCAAGGTTTTACAGACTTGTAATATAATAGTCATCATCATGAAACCCTCATCAAGGTTTCTTAACAAATTATAAATAATTATTTATTATAATAATTTAATAATTTTATTCTGTCAAGCTATTTATACAGAAATTTAAGAGTAACATTGACATATATTGCTCTTTCTGTGAAATTTCTTCTAAGAGTGTAGCTCACTTAATCTTTTTGGACTAATGTGAATTTAGCCTAATTGCCAGTTGACTTTCTTTAGCTTTCTTTTTGGTGTGTGTGTGTGTGTGTGTGTATATATATATATTGTGCTTCCCACAGGTTTGATATATACTTGCGGTGGTAGCCAGATTGAAACAAACATTTTGCCCACAGCCAGTGCTCAATTTGTAAATTGTGAGGTCCTGGAACAGATCAGGCTAATGGATCCAGCATGTTAACTGAGGATGGAGAGGTGTCGCGCATAAAAGTGGAGAGGATTGGAGAGTTGGAGAAGAAACATAAATAGTAAACTTTATGCAACAAGCAAAACATAATTTGATTTTTACCCTATTTTTATTTATTAAGGGTCTATTTTAAACATTTTCTTTTCAAAGGATTAAAAGTTAAAAATACTGTTGAAATAAATAACAAAACAAATCCACCATTTCTCTTACTTTTATGTTATCCAGGAGCCATGTGCACACACTGACAGGTAAAATCAGCTTCTTTCTATCTCTCATTCAAGTTCAGCTTGCTTTATTGGCATGACTTTTTTTACAGTATTGCCTAAGCATTTCAGATTAATAAAATATGTAGCATATTGACATCATCAAATTAATAAAATATACGGCAAAAGAGAAATAAATGACAAAAATTATATTAATTACAAAAATAAAACATGTAGATTATTCATTCATTTCCTTGTCAGCTTAGTCCCTTTATTAATCCGGGGTCGCCACAGCGGAATGAACCGCCAACTTATCCAGCAATTTTTATGCAGCGGATGCCCTTCCAGCCGCAACCCATCTCTGGGAAACATCCACATAAACATTCACACACACACTCATACACTACGGACAATTTAGGCTAAATAAGGCTAATTGTGCACATAAAATTAACATTAATTAATTAAAATTCATATGTGCTCATAAAATTAACGACAGCTTAAAAAAACAAAAGCAAAGTCAAATCCCAGACATTTTAGTAGAACCAGAAACGCAGGTAGGACGCAAAAAGTGCGGATCTCTATGGTTATTTTACTTCTTAGGTGTTTGACTCCCCAAACAGAAATACTCCATTAAAACTTGAAAAAGCTACTTAAATACAGTAATGAATTACATTTATTACATTACTAACCACCAATGGCTGAAACACATTAAACTAAATGACTGAATGAGATCTGCTTCTTCAGACAGTAAATAATCAGTTTTTGAAGTACAGTTTAGGACAGTTGTTGAACAGCATAAGGTTTGACTTTCATCTGTACATTTAAAGGTGTTTGAAAATATCTAAAAACAAATGTATACAGTTTTAAATATAATTATTTGACTAAAATAAAAGCGAAACTCACTGAACTCACTACTGCAGCTTATTACATTTATTTATAAGTATTTCATTTCTCCTGTACATTTCATCATCTGTTCAATAACCATAAAGATAATAATTGTAAAGAAATGTTATACTGTACCTTTTGTTGAAGTTTTACCATGTTTAAAGGTTTGTATTTGCTAGTGTGAGACCAGGAACTGGTGTGAGATCAGGAAGATATTAACAGGTGGAGCCTTTCAGTAAAAGCCTGTTTCTGTTTTTCTGGTCTGACAACATTCAATGCAGGGAAAAAGAAACACCTTCTGTGTATGACCGTCCTGCCTGGGCTGCCTTTTTACTGTATCTGTATAATGCAGACAGCATGTGGTAATAGCTTTTAGTAAAAAATAAATAAATAAATAAAAGATAAGCATATTTTACCTCAAGATTGAGCAACAGACTCGATGCCAAACATGACTTAACAATGTCTCAACAAATTAATTGAAACATTCAGACACAATAAGATAAATATTTGAATGCTTTAGACACTTATAAATGGTCATTCTTTAATCGAAAGAAATGTACTACTAAGCCCACAGCAATTCATTACATGCTTCATTAACTCTGATGTGGGTAGTCCACATGCTTATTACACCGTGCACACTGTAGATGGTGATGTCTCCATTTAAGCAATAATTTAACATACAAGTGTGAAACCCTTAACGCAGTTTCAAAAGACATCTCGTATTCCATGTTTAGGTCAGGTCCATGCTTAGGTCAGATATCATTGCAAGGCTGGCTATATCTCTCCATAATATTAAATCCTGAGAACTGTTATGGAACTCCAAACGAGACAAGAACACGGGAAAGGTCAGGCACTAAAACAATAAACTTTCTAATCTGAGAAGAAAATCCACTAGGAAACCAGTTGTTCATGCATCCTGAGCCCCCCTCTTTGCCCTGGACTTTACCTTCTGCACCAGAGCAGCTCCACACAGAATGTCTGAGTTTTTATTATAGTGTATCTTTTGGCTTTATATTCATGTTTGGTGTAATTTTAAATGTCTCTGTGTGATTGGTAAAGTGGTCCTAATTCCAAAGTAATATTTTATAATCTCCCTTATATCAGTTGATTTGGGTTTTGACATTGATAAGATCTTTGCCAGATGCTCCACTCCAGGGAAAATGGTCTTCACATCAACTCATGACCAGGCAAGAGTCTTGGTGAAGCTTTTATTGTCTTGAAATTATGGTGATTTAAGTATTTAGGCAAAGGGTGCAGAAGTGTCTGGGGGATACCCCAGATAGACAGGATACCCCGTTACAGTGTATAAGTCTCTGAGCTCTGCATCAGGACTTATGCTGCAATGTATTTCTACACAGTCAGTTATTAATCTCCAACTCTTAAATGTAACTTTGAATAGTTGATGTTGTACAATCTGAATTGGCTTATATTGTTTAATTATGTGAATTGAAATGGAAAACCTTTGCCTGACAAATAAATTTTTTTTAAATAATTTACAATCACTTACTTGGGGCTAAATCAAACTTTCTTTAAGTAGGAGCAAGCATGGGGCGGCCTAATATTACTTAAAGGAAATTAGTTTAAAGTTATACCCTCTATCTAAGAACCAGAACTGTCGAGGATGTGTCCGTGAGCAGATGGAACTGGCCAGCATACTGACTCTTAGCACCTATGGGTAAACGATGAACCATTAACTGAAAATAAGGATTTATTGGGTTATTCAAACTAAATTTGACCTAATCACTACCAATAAGGTAATCAGCTCTGGTGGATCTGTTAAATAATAGCAATTATTAGCCCCCCTGACTTATTAGCCCCCGTTTATTTTTTCCCCAAATTTCTGTTTAACAGAAAGAAGATTTTTTTCAACACATTTCTAATCATAATAGTTTTAATAATTCATTTCTAATAACTGATTAATTTTATTTCGAATATGAAAACAGTAAAAAATATTAGACTAGATATTTTTCAAGACACTTCTATACAGCTTAAAGTGACATTTAAAGGCTTAACTAGGTTAATTAGGATAACTAGGCAGGTTAGGGTAATTAGACAAGTTATTGTATAACGATGGTTTGTTCTGTAGACAGTCAAAAAAATTAGCTTAAAAGGGCTAATAATATTGACCTTAAAATGGTTTACAAAAAACTAAAAACTGCTTTTATTCTATTCGAAATAAAATAAGACTTTTTCCAGAAGAAAAAAAAAATATTATCAGACATACTGTGAAAATTTCCTTGTTCTGTTAAACATATTTGGGAAATATTTAAAAAAGAAAAAAAAATTAAATGGGGGGGCTAATAATTCTGACTTCAACTGTACATACACACACATGTGCATACACGTTTCTCAAACATGATGCATTCCCCAAACTACTTTAGCTAGCCGATTAACAGGTGCACATGCCATCTCATCAGCGCTCGGACATTTACATACTTTGCTCTTAACTCTGATATCACTTATGGAATCAGAATATATACATAATACACGCACACACTTCATACTTTGTGTTTTATGTTGTACTGTCTGGCGTTTTTAATAAATGAGTAGGTGGTAGTCAGATTTCCCATCGTACCGGCAAAACAGAGCAGCAATCTCCGGTCGCTTATGACGTCATTACTGCGCCACAACGGCGCAAAACAGTGGAAATTGACAAAACCGTTTGTATAATTATTTATTTTGTATAATTATAATTATATAATTATTTGGATGTTGGAAATACAGTGTTTTCTGTATTTTGTATTTTTGATTTTTCCGGGTACTGCCGTTGACAGTGTGCATTAGAAACATATTTTGCAATGGACGAGAAGGAAGCAGACAACTACAAACTTCAACGTTTCACCTGAGACTTATGGTGCTTTCACATCCAGAGATGTATAAAGTACTAGACCGAGACTTAAGTAAAAGTACAAGTACTCTATCAAAAAGTGACTTGAGTAGAAGTAGAAGGGCTCTTTAAGCTCCATACTTAAGTTGAAGTACTAAAGTATTCAACATTTTTGTACTTAAGTATTGCAAGTAGTTTATTTCAAAATTTACTAAAGTATTGAAAGTAAAAGTATAAGTATTGTGTAATGTAGTTATTAAAGAAAGAAGTCAAAAGACATCATATGGTTTTGTTTATTTTAATTTAATCTTTTTTGATGCATGTGATTAAGCAGAATGAAAAGAAACATGGCTTACGATACTGTTTTTCTCTCATGCTTGAACCACAGATCTGACAGATGATAACAGCTTTAACACACACCTCTCAAAGTTGTGTCAAAAGCACTCCGTAACCCACTCAAAACGCTATTGAAACCCATTTTCGGATTGCAAATTACCGGTTCTGAATGCTGCAAACGAAAGTTCTAAACAATCGACTGGAAGACGCTGGTCGCTATGGTGCCCTCCATGCAGCAGCCAAGAAAAAGGTCTATAATTGTAATGTAATGAGTATAGGGGTGTGAATCTACACTGATCTCGTGGATTGGTTCGGTTACGATTATTATTCCATTGATTCGGTTCGATTCGATATCTAAGCATTGACAACGCTTTCCATACATAGATTTTTTCTTCACAACACAATAATTTTTTTATTAAAATCTATAAATATATTAATATTTATATATCATCCCTTTAGCTGCCTGCTCGACCAAATGGTTGACCACATTTTGACTGACCATATCTTATTGAGAGGAGTACCTAAATTAACTAAACCTGATTGAGCCATCTCTACCACTTGGTTGAAGTATTCATTTATTCATTTTCTTGTCGGCTTAGTAATCCGGGTCGCCACAGCGGAATGAACCGCCAACTTATCCAGCAAGTTTTTTACACAGCGGATGCCCTTCCAGCCGCAACCCATCTCTGGGAAACATCCACACACACATTCACACACACACACACAGTCATACACTACGGACAATTTAGCCTACCCAATTCACCTGTACCGCATGTCTTTGGACTGTGGGGGAAACCGGAGCAACCGGAGGAAACCCACGCGAACACAGGGAGAACATGCAAACTCCACACAGAAAGGCCAACTGACCGAGGCTCAAACTAGCAACCTTCTTGCTTTGAGGCGGCAGCACTACCTACTGCGCCAGTTACTTTTTTTGTTTTTAAAATATGTAATGCTGTTACATGTATTTTGTTACTCCCCATTCCTGTTCACAGCATAACTTATACTGACAGATCTAAAAAGTGCACTTAGTCTAAACTACAAATAATCTTTACAGCTGCTTATTTACATTGTCATTTAGCAGACACTTTTATACAAAGTGATGTACAAACATTTATTTTCAAAGAAAGTGTTGCTTAAATGGTTACCTGTACTGAATGTTGTCAGACCAGAAACACAGAAACATGTTTTTACTTTTTGATGTGAAAGACTCCACCTGCAATTCTCTTCCTGATCTCACACTGACAAAACAAACCTCTGAACACGATGGATCTTTGACATACAGGTACAGTGTCTATTTTTTTTCACAAATACTCTCCTAATGTTGATAAAATGTGCTTGTGAAATGCAATAATTAATAGTAAACATAATTTACTGTATGAAATGCAGCAACATCTGTGACTTTTACTTTCATTTTGGTCAAAGAATTAAAAGCAATCTACATTTTTTTTCTAAAAAGTGTTTTTGAATACTTCTGAATAAACAGATCAAAGTCAAATGTTGTTTTCAGTCATTTTTTTTTTTTTGTGCTTCAGCAAAGCTAATTTTCATCATGAATGTGTGAGATTGACAGAGATATGGAAATAGATATGCAGAGAAACATTTGAATGAAGGAGAACTAAAACTTTAAATGTTTTACATCCAGCAGCTGTTTTTCCAACAGATAGGCGGGGCTGAATCAGTGTGTTTGTTCATTTTGACTGACAGCTCCGCACAACTTGCAGAAGTCTGAATATATAAAAAGAGTCTCAGGACTAATAAATATTTTACTGGACAAAGAACAGCCATAAGTCAGGGGTTAGAGGAGATCATCAACTAAAGACTGAAGGAAGAAACGGAAGAGAAAACAATATCAACATGTTTAAGAGAGAAGGTGAGTTACTCAAAGATTAGTCATTAAATCTCTCTGAGATTAAGAGGATAGTTCACCCAAAATGTAATCAATGTCATCATTTACTCAAACTTTATGATTTTCTTTTCTTTAATTAAACACACAAAATAATTTATTTTGAATAATGGTCAAATCTTGTACCCAGTAACTTCCATAGCAGAAAAACAAATACCATGGAAGTCAGTGGTTACAGGTTTCCAACATTTTTTTTTTTAAATGTAGATGTGGAAAGATCAGCCTGGAAAGTACACATTTGTACAGAATTTGTTTTAAAATTTAGATCTTTTAAGACTAATGTATATTCTATTTAATGGGTTTAATAGATAATGAAGATGACCTGAGGATTGTACTTCAAGGAAAAACTGGAGTTGGTAAAAGTTCAACAGGAAACACAATCTTAGGAAGAGACGCATTTCCAGCAGATTTATATGAAGAATCTGTTACTAAAGAAAGTCAGAGAAAATCAAGTGAAATCAATGGCAGACGCATCACTGTGATCGACACTCCAGGACTGTTTGATACTGAACTCAGTAATGAGGAGATCCAGAGAGAAATCAGCAACTGCATCTCCATGATTCTGCCTGGACCACATGTGTTCATCATCGTGCTCAGTTTAGGACAGAGATTCACTAAAGAGGAGGAAACATCAGTGAAGTTTATCAAGGAGACGTTTGGTGAACACTCTCTAATGTTCACCATAGTGCTCTTCACTAGAGGAGATGATCTGAAGAACAAATCCCTTGATCAGTGTTTGGGGAAACCTGGATCTGTGATCAGAAAACTGCTTGAAACTTGTAGAAACAGATTCCATGTGTTCAACAATAATCAGCCTGAAGACCGAACACAAGTGTCTGAACTACTGGAGAAGATAGACAACATGGTGAAGGCAAATGGAGGAAGTTTCTTCTCATGTAAGATGATCAGAGAGATGGAGAGAGAAAAACAAGAACAGCAGATGAAGATCCTGATCGACAGAGTCAGAGAAACAGAAGAAAAGATGAAGAGACTAGAAGAAGAAAATGAGAGAATGAAGATGATGATGGAGGAAGAACAGCAACAGAATCTGGAGAAAGAGAGAAAAATAGAGAAAGAACTGGAAACAGAAATAAGAGAAGAGCAACATCAGAGAGAGACACGAGACGAGATGAAGAGAGAACAAGAGAGATTTAGAAATGAAATTGAGGAAATGAGGAAAGAAAAAGAGAAAACAGAAATAGAAAAAGAGAATCTTAAAACTGAATATGAGAGAGAAATAGACAGACTAATGAAGAGAATAGAAGATGAACAGAATAAAAACGAGGAATATAAAGAAAGGGAAGAACAATATAAAACACAAATCAAAAAGAAAGACAGAGAGATAAACAGAGAACGAGAGGAAATGAGAAAAGAAAAAGACGAATTTCAGGTCAAACATCAGACAGAAATTGACAAGCTGATGAAGAGAATAGAAGATGAACAGAGGAAAAATAAGGAATATATAGAAAGAGAAGAGCAAAATATAACACAAATCAAAGAGAAAGATAGAAAGATGGAAGAAGAGATGAAGAGAGAACAAGAGAAAATAAGAAAAGAAAAAGAGGAACTTCAGGTCAAACACCAGACAGATATAGACAAGCTGAAGAAAATAATAGAGGATGAACAGAAGAAAATCAAGGAATATACAGAATGGGAAGAACAATATAAAACACAAATCAAAAAGAAAGACAGAGAGATAAACAGAGAACGAGAGGAAATGAGAAAAGAAAAAGACGAACTTCAGGTCAAACATCAGACAGAAATAGACAAGCTGAAGAAAATAATAGAGGATAAAAAAGAGAAATATGAAACAGAGAGAAAGAGAAGAGAAGAGTTTAATGAGAGAGAAGAACAATATAAAAGAGAAATAAAAACAAAAATAGAGAATGAAGAAAAGATGCAGGAAAAACTGAAAGAAGAGAGAAACAGAACAGAAGGAGAGAAAGAAGAAAAGAAGAAGATGAAGATCACGATCGAGAATCTGAAGAGAGACAAAGAAGAACTGACGAAGAAACTAGAGCAGAGAAGTAGACAAGAGAGAGGAGAGGAGATTGCAATAGAGATAGAGGAGACTAAAACTAATATATCTGAAAGAGCAAGTCTTAATACGGGGAAACTGAAAAAGAACAAACCGAGACGGAAGATCTGTTGCTGCATTTGTTGAAATAATGACGCTATTATTAACATGGGTGAATAATCTACTGCAGAAGACTCTGACTGAATCTACAATAGAACTTTTTATTTCTGAGATTGGCTATGGTTAATATGTGTGTGGACTTTTTGGTGTGGGGTTTTACTATGTGGTCACATGTTGATTTGTCAGTTTGAATGTCTCAGTATTTGGGCTTTGGTCACATAGTCAAGAAAGAGACACAATAGGTGTTAAGCAATGTTCTGGCTCTTTTCCTGCTCAGGACTCTTTTTTGTCTGACTATACTGCTTTCTGGCTCTCTTTGAGGCCTACTCTATTTTCACTCTCTCCCTCCCCCTGTCTCTCTCTTTCTTAGATAACTTTATTTTAATTTAAGCTGGGTACAATGATTAGCATATGTTTTATCATTTCATATTTTATAATTTTAGACAGTTATTTGTAACTTAGTCAGTTGTAACCACAGAGAATTATTGTCATTAAATCATTTCATTATCAAGTAATTGTGAATTACTTTTAATTTAACATCAACACCCAACGCAGTGGCGCAGTAGGTAGTGCTATCGCCTCACAGCAAGAAGGTCGCTGGTTCGAGCCTTGGCTGGGTCATTCAGCATTTCTGTGTGGAGTTTGCATGTTCTCCCTGCGCTCGCGTGGGTTTCCTCCGGGTGCGCCGGTTTCCCCCACAGTCCAAAGACGTGCGGTACAGGGGCCTCATGTATGATGACTTGCGTTGAAATCATACTAAAACATTGCGTACGCACAAAGCTGTAAATGTGCGTACACAGTAAAACAAATCAGATGTATGAAACACTGCGTTCGCATAATCCCACACATATTCTCTTTGTACATCCAAACTAGGGTTGTAACAATATACCGGTATGACGGTTTACCACGATTTGAACGTGCACGATTATCATACCATGAACAATTGCATATCAACGGTTTTAACCCTTAAAGACCGAGACAGCCACCTGCGGCTAAAAATAAGTATTGCTCTTAAATGTTTAATAACTTTTGATCCGCTGATCCGATTCATACAATTCAAAGATTGGCATAAAGAAGGGAATCTCAGCTTTCCAGTGCTGTATCAGAGGCTCCGGAATCAGTGCGGTTACATCATCAACATTTGACAACGCTGATTTGACAAAGAAACGCTCGTCACTGTGTCTCCGGACAAATCAGACATGAT
Source organism: Danio rerio (assembly GCF_052040795.2). Classification (NCBI taxonomy): domain Eukaryota; kingdom Metazoa; phylum Chordata; class Actinopteri; order Cypriniformes; family Danionidae; genus Danio; species Danio rerio. The sequence continues at coordinate 3,560,606 of NC_141023.1, forward strand.
ACATTGATGCATTGTCCCTCCTCCATGCCCAGATTGGTTCAAACTCGCTATATCACAACCAATAAGCATAGGTTTCGCTTTTGTTTGTGGACCAAGCTTTTTGAACAACACGCAAAAAAAAAAGTTTTGCATGAAATAATTCTCATACTAAGTACTTTTGCATGCACAGCAGCACAGAAACATGACAAAACAGTGACACAGCAAAGACGAACTGCTGCTCTTGCTGTTTTCAAAAGACGCAAATGAAGGTGCAGCTGTTTGTCTGCATTGCAGACAACCATATCCAAATCCATGCTGGCACATAGAACCTAAGGATGTTCCATATTGAATCTAGTTTCGTTATGTAACTATTTATAGTATAGTAAATATTTATATCTATTTTTTACTGAGGATTTGCACCATGTTTATTTGGACTTTATTTGGACTTTGACACATTATTTATTATTTTCTTATTTTTTTTATTTGTTCATTGTAAGTGGTGTTGTTTATAGTAACTGAAAATATATTATTTGGAAAAAGTCAAATTTGCTTCACTGTTCTATTATTTTGTAACATTTGTAACATACCGTATACCGCGAAACCGTCAAACCGTGGTATTGTTTTAGACGATTATCATACCGTGAAAAATTCATACCGTTACAACCCTAATCCAAACTGACGTGAAACTGAGCGCAACATGCACGACCACAAAACCCGTCCCTGCCTCCTCCCCCCTGTGAAAATGCTAATGACTCTATGGTTTAAGTAACCCTCTGGGGTCTGAGGGTGTTTTGGGGCTCTGGAGAAGTTTGGACATGCACTGACCTCTGTGTTGTTTTCAGTATCTTAAAAACATATAAATGGCTAAAGTGTGATAACACTGTAAACAGCACAAGCTGGGCTACAATAATACCTAAGCAGCATGTTTGTATGTGTTTGTGTTTTTGAGAATAAAACGTTTATGCGAGGTTAGTGAAAAACAAAAATTTTGAAGTCACTGAAACAAGGCCGGGAAACACACAGAGAACATTTTTGCACAAGACTTTTAAGAACTGAATCTGGTAGTCTAGTGTTTTTGCTTCAAAATGATGTGAGAATCATCTTGTTCACTTGCTCACAGAAAACAATACAATGAATTAATATTTCCAAGTCACTTTCTGTGTGAAAATGGTTTATGTCACACCTGAGAAGACAAAGACCTGCATAATGAGCTGCATAATGAGCCATCAGACAGGTATGTGACTAAGAGTTTCTAGAAAGAATCTGAGAAAAAAATAAGTTTATATATTTCTTTTGTTTGCAGTTGTTTTAAAATATATTTAACTATCACACAAAATAACTCGATACTAGTAAACCTAATAAACTCAGTTACCACATAGGAATTTTTAACAGAACAGCACCTGTATTGTAAACAAGTATTTATTTTTATAATATACATATAATAATAATACATATAATAATGCATATATATATATATATATATATATATATATATATATATATATATATATATATATATATATATATATATAATTAATAGTTTATTTCATATAACATTACTTTTGACTATATAGGCCTATGTTTATCATTATACGCTATGCGTTATAGGATACACTTTGTATAGCAATAAAAGGACATATTTGTAAGGACATATTTCATATAAATCATAAAGGTTAGAACAAAAGACTTATCGACAGGAATTCTGTCCTTTGCTGGGTCTAGACCTGGGGTGTCCAAACTTTTTGGGCCGAGGGCCAGATGCAAAAAAAAAAAAAACGCTGTCCCAGGCCAAATTTTACATACATCACACGGACACGCATATATATATATATATGTGTGTGTGTGTGTGTGTGTGTGTGTATTATGGAATTATTTTAATTATTTCAACTGTGTTTCTAGTAAGACTTACATTTTCAAAATCTTGAATCTTCTCTAGGCAAATTACAGTTGCAACACTCATCAGACACTCCTATATAAACTCTCCTTCAGTGAAAGGTTTCCTGTGCATAACTAGCCAGTGTAGAATTTTCTTGCACTTTATTAGCATGAAAAAAACTGCTGTTGTTGAGCTGACAGGGCAGCTGCTAATAGTTTTACTTACTGATCTTGTTTGGCACCAGTGTAAGAGCTGAAGGCCTGATGTTTTGTTTCATAATGTCTTTTAATATTATGTTCCTTCATTACTGCAACTGATTCCTGGCAAATTAAACAGACACATATTCCACTGACCTCTGTGAAGAAATATTCTTTGCCCCAACATGACTGAAATTTCCTGCACTCACTGTTGATTTTCCTTTTTCTTGGTTGTGTCATGGCTCACCAAAACGTGATTATCAATTATGTTTCCTTCAGTTTGTTCGGTTCATTTTGCTTTATTACAGGAACTGCTGCTTAACTGAAGGCGCGTCATAGCGACACCCGGTGGATATTTGTTGAATTACGTTAATTTTTGTATAGCGGGCCAGATTCTATTAATATTTATAAAAAGGCCATAGTTTGGACACCCCTGGTCTAGACATTCTTCAAAATGTATGCGCTCATTATCAGAGTCGCGCTCTTCCTCTGAGGAGAAGGTAAATTCTTTGTCGCTGTTTAGTACAGTGCTTCTTCACCGTGTAGCGCGCCATCATTCAAACAAAAATAAGTAACTATAATAAAGCTTGTCGTTTGATGCCATGTCTCGGGGAGCGTGTACATAATCACCTGGCAGGCTCCCTTCAGTTCATTTCCATATGAACTGCGCCTTCACTGCAGGCGGGATCATGTTTGCTGTAATGAGGCGACAGGAGAATCAGTACCTGCCCTTACTTTTATACGGATTACATGAAAGGAGATTATTTGTTTTCGACTTGAATTGGTTAATGCAAAAGTAGACATATCAAGCTTTCTTTAGAAACATCTCACATGTTTCTTTGTCGAGTATTTGCTGAGTTTTAGTTCATTTTAATGACGTGTTTTTCCTGACAGTCTACTGTTGCGCGCTTCTCATGCAGGCTATTTGTAATATCAAAGCATCGTGGGCGTGGTCGCAACTCTAATGAGCTCAGACTGAGAAACTAGACAGCGTTGGTTTCATACTGATTACTTTATCAAACAATATTTGTTTTCAACATGCACTCACTGCATTTAAAAGTAGACACTTCAAGCTTTATAAAGATATGTTTCTCATGTCTGTTTCAGCACATTTTACTGACGCGTTTCTAAATGCAGTTCACGTAGAGAAAAGACAGATTGACTACACTGTTTATTATCCTTGTTTTGCAAAAGCAAACACATTTGTTTTTGTTGTGAATGTACACATTTAAAACTAGACACCTAACAGATTCAATTGATGTATTGATCTTATCTGTACGATCAAAACTGAAAGTGTAATTTAGGTTCATTTCAGCTCAATGAGGTAAAAACTTGTATACGCGGTCTTCAACCCCAGGGGGTTATTAAAACGACTAATCCAAAAAAAAAAAAATGAATGAATGAATGAATGAATGAATACAATTTTTTACGTTTCGAGCCCCTAGCTAAGGGGGTTCGAAAAACAAAAAGTTGGATTGTTATTATTTTTTTTATTTTTTCTTATTATTCAAGTGGCCAAATTATGACAGAGGAAAGCTTCATGTACTGGCCAGTTTGTTATTTGCCTATAGGCTTCCTTGTTTAATTAAAAAAAAAAAAGGTTTTAACAAATTTCAAAAAAATAAAAATTATGTTAAATGATAAAACATTTGCATTTTAAAAATAGTTTTCATATTTTTTAGAAGATTTTTGAGAATGGAATTTTTGTGATACTTAAATGACAACCCCTTAAGTGGACATCTTGGATGGCTTAATACATTGCTGAGATTGATGGATGTAGCCTATTGGCCCAGTTAAAGGGCAGAAGTGTGGAAGTATTGCAAGGGAAATCTAACATGCCAAAGTACAAACCAACCCTATCTAAGTTGTCAGGCTACTTGCAAGCTACTCCTGTAGTGGAGCCAGGACACATGTTGGTTGTTGACCTTATGGGCCTATTCCCAAAGAGTCCTTAACAGAATGAGCATCCGTTAGTCATTGTGGACAACTGTTCTGAATGGATTGAATACTTTCCGTTAAGGGTTGCAAAAACTCCTGATATAGCATGGATCCTCATTGATAAAAGTTTTTACATAGTGGGCACGTTCGAGGTTACAGAAGTAACCCTTCGTTCCCCGAGGAGGGGAACGGAAGTGCTATAGGTGTATTTGATCTAGGAAAATCCACGTATGGGAGATTCAGTTCAGAAGCCGTTTGTCTGAAAGAGTATTGAACGGGCCAGTGAAAGCAATGAATTGGCAGCGTAAGCTTGCACAGGTGTGCCTCGTTGCCAATTATCCCAGCATTTAAGCACACATGGAGCGAACAAACGCCATCCTTTTAAGCTGAAGAGACTTTCTAACAGCTAAAAGACAGTCATTATGGCGATGGAATATAACACTTCTGTAACCTCGACCGTTCCCCTTCGGTTGGGGAACTTCAGTGCTATTAGGTGGATTTGTGTTACGCACCGTCTAGGGGTGGTGCACAACATGAAAGACAAGACAACAAAAATTAATTCAAAGATTTATTGGGGTTTAAATTCGGGAGCTGACAAGGCCAAAATAACAAACAAAAATTCCTTTATATTAAATCTCTAACTTACCTGATTAAAAATAAAAGAAAAGAAAGTACAATTCACTTCCCTAACTACCTAACACAAAAACAGAGGCCAAAATGTTTTACAAAGAAAATGGCGTCAAACTCCTTACTATCCCAATATTTATACTATTTACAATCTATTTACAAAAACAGGCAACCATATTTGAAGGACTTTCCAAACTCAATGTCAGCAGGCAACAAAGGTCAAACAAGCCGGTGGAACAGAGTATCATAAACAATGCAAACACTAAAACAAACAGTACTCATAATTCTCAATATAATCTCAGAAGTCAAACAAAACAAACAGTACTCATAAATCCTAATATTCCCAGTACTAACACATCCAAAAACTCTGCACTATACCACATTCAAACATTTAAACAAATACAAGCAAGTGACCAAAAACAAGATGGCTGCCAAGGAAGTGGTGTCTTGGCTTTTTAAAACACTGTAGGCCAATCAGGATCAAGCAAGCTGGAAGTGGCCAATTGGATGTGTTCCAAGCAAAACAGGAACAAGAAAAAAAACAGATGACACAAGACAAACATAGGATTGTAACAATTTGATCTTGAAAAATCCACAAATGGGAGACCTATGAAAAACAGCATAATGACTGCACCTTACCAACGCCCGCGATGAGGGGATAGTCAAGCAAGCGTGACGCACCCCCATCATGGGAGGTGCGGTCCTCCAACGTGTCCATGGCCCTAACTTATCCCACTTTAACAGAAGTTTTACGGATTTAGATATATTTTTTGGGAAGTCGTGAGCATCTAGATAATTCTAGGAAAATACGACAGTACGTTGGGAAGGTGCAGTCCCGATAGGGAGGACGCTGCGGAGGCCATCCGCTACCCAGGGGGAATAGATAGCAGAATTTACATATGGACTAGCCCTAAAAAGGGGGAGTATGCATAGAAAAAAAGTGGTTAGCGGAGAGGGAAGACATGGGTCCACCCAGTGGGGGGGACTTAACCGTGGCGGAACAAGCATATGGGATCGCCTAGTGGGGATCACACATAGCAGACACCTATACCCAAGACGCGGGCAGACCAACAATGTAGTGGGCCAGCAAATGACTCCTCCGCTGAGTCAGTGCTGGGGGCCATAGAGGAATCTGCAGGGCTCACCTGATGGGGAACTTTAGGGACAGAAAAAAAGGCGCACGTATCTTCGTGTTAGGGAGAATGGCACAGCAAGCGTGTTTCAACACCCTACCAGGTTGTTTCCTCAATCACCAAAGGGCTACCTAATACCCCTGGGGAAACCGGCTCCACTCGCAGATTGTAAAACCTTGCAAATGTGTTGGGTGTCGTCCAGCCCGCAGCTCTACAAATGTCTGTTAGAGAGGCGCCGCGTGCAAGAGCCCAAGAGGATGCAACGCTCCGAGTAGAGTGTGCACACACTCCCGGGCGACACGGCTCACCTCTGCTTGAATTGAGTGGCTCAAAGGGATCTGTGCGTAAACTCGTGAGAACGAGGGCAAGATCCTAAGAGGGCATGAGAGGGGGGCGGGATGGATTAATTCCCCTAGCACTTCTAAGGAACCGGATGATGAGGTTGTGCTTTCCCACGGTGCCGCCAGCTACCGCGTTATGATAAGCGGAGATGGCGGCCACGTAAACCTTGAGAGTGGAGGGCGACAGCCTGCTGTCCAACTTCTCTTGAAGAAAAGAGAGCACAACACTAATCTGGCAATTTCGGGGGTCTTCTCTGCGAGAGACGCACCTTTCAGTGAATAAACTCGACTTCAGGGCGTAGGCGCGCCTCGTGGAGGGGGCTCTAGCCTGAGTGATGGTATTAACCACAACACTCTGTAGGTTACCTAAGTCTTCCTCGCGTCCAAGGACCACACGTGGAGGTTCCAAAGATCGGGGCGAGGGTGCCAGATGGTGCCCTGTCCCTGAGAGAGTAGGTCCTCTCTCAAAGGGATCTGCCAGGGGAGGGCCGTCTTGAGGAGGAAGAGCTCTGATATCCAGGTCCGGTTGGGCCAGAGGGGTGCAACTAGCAGAACCTGTTCCTCGTCCTCCCTGACCTTGCACAGTAACTGCGCGAGCAGTCTCACTGGGGGAAACGCATACTTGCGCATGCCCCAAGGCCAGCTGTGGGCCAGTGCATCTGTGCCAAGAGAGACCTCGGTCAGGGAAAAAAACAACTGGCAATGAGCGTTCTCGGGGGAAGCAAACAGATCGAGCTGGGCCTCCTCGAATCGCACCCATATCAGCTGAACAGACTCAGGGGTGGAGTCTCCATTCTCCAGGGCGTAACAGCTGTCGTGAGAGCGCATCGGCACAGTTGAGCGTGCCTGGAACGTGGATGGCGTGATTTCAGCCGCGGGTGACTCCAGAGGAACAGACGGCGGGCGAGCTGAGACATGCGGCGAGAGCGCATACCCCCCATGCGGTTGATATATGCCGCCGTACTGTCCGTCCTGACCAGCATGCGTTGCCGCTCTAGCACTGGAAAAAAAGCAGTGGAGAGCGAGGAACACTGTCAACAGCTCTAGGCGATTGATATGCCAATGCAACTGGGCACCCGTCCACAGGCCCGCAGCTGCATGCCCGCGACACATGGCCCCCCAGCCCGTGTTGGAAGCATCTGTTGAAACAACAACAGGGCTGTACGACAGTCCTAGAGGTACACCGGCCTGTAGGAACGAGGGGTCGTTCCAAGGGCTGAGGGCGCGGCGACACAGCGCAGTAACAGAGACTCGTTGTGTGCCCGCGTGCCATGCGCGTCTTGGGACTCGATCGTGAAGCCAGTGCTGGAGTGGTCTCATATGGAGCAATCCGAGCGGCGTGACGGCGGCTGCGGATGCCATATGCCCAAGGAGCCTCTGAAAGAACTTCAGTGGGACCACTATTTTACTGTCGAGCTCTCTCAGACAGCCCAGCAACAGGCAAGCGCGTTCCCCGGTGCGCTACCATGGTGACCGAGTCCAGCTCCATCCCGAGAAAAGAGATCCTCTGCACGGGGGCAAGTTTGCTCTTTTTTCGGTTGACCTGAAGGCCCAGTAGGTGGAGATGCCGAAGCACCTTGTCTCTGTGCATAATCAATTGCTCCCGCGAGTGGGCTAAAATCAGCCAGTCGTCAAGATAATTGATTATGCGGATGCCCGCGAGCCGAAGGGGCGCTAAGGCACCCTCCGCAAGTTTGGGGAAGACCCGCGGAGACAGAGAGAGCCCGAAGGGGAGGACCTTGTATTGCCATGCTTGTATTGCCATGCAAACCGCAGAAATTGGCGGTAGCGTGAAAGAATGGAGACATTGGAACAACGCATCCTTCAGGTCTATGGCTGTAAACCAATTCCGAGGATGAACACATTGGAGAATGCGCCTCTGCGTGAGCATTCTGAACAGCAGCTTGTGCAGACAGCGGTTCAAAACGCGCAGATCTAGGATTGGCCGTGACCCACCGCTCTTTTTGGGTATGATGAAGTATGGGCTGTAAAACCCACTCTCCATCTCGGCTGGAGGAACTGGCTCGATTGCACCCTTCGCCAGGAGGGCAGCAATCTCCTCTCGCAAGACGCCTGTTTCGCGAACTGAATCGCGTAACCGAGTCTGATTGTGCGTATGAGCCACCGTGAGGGGCTGGCCCGCGCTAACCAGGCAGGCAGAGCCCTCGCTAATGGAGTCATCGCTACAATCACTGACGTACCAGCGGTGGGGCAGCGCAGAGTGGGTGTGCTGATCCGCGGAAGAGCTGGAGGAGAGCGATTCGCTCTGGCTCCGCACCCTGACTCCGCAGAGGGGGCCGGAGGGCTGAGGGAAAGGAGACCGTCTGCCCAGCGCTCGTGAGCCACTGGCGAAGCACGTAGAACCTGCGAGCCGGAAGGCAGCGCGTCCCGGACTGGCAAGGTTCGTGATGTCACATCCGGGGAAGGGGAAAAGTGCTCTTTCATTGATGTTTTGGTGGCACTGAAAAGTACCGTTGGAATCGGGGCCCCGCCCTCCAGCAGGGAAAGAGCAAGTTTCCTCTTCTCCGGATGGCCTGTCTCAGGGACGCTTCACGGTCCGTTTACCGGACTTAACGGCGCCCTGGGCAGGGGGGGCTGCCTGCTTTCGAGGTGCTTGACGTGCCCGCTTGGCCGGAGGCGCAAGCGGGGGCGGGGCAGCACTCATTGGCGGGCGCCCTCGGCGAGAAGCAGCGGAGGTGGATGGCTCAGCGGGCGGAGCAGGCTTACGGTTTTGCCAACAGATGACATTACCCATCGCATCCCACTGCTCTTTCACCGCCTGGGTGAATTCACCAACGGTGTCGCCGAACAGGCCAGCCTGGGATATGGGCGAGTCAAGAAAACGAACTTTGTCAACATCGTGCATATCGGCCAGGTTTAGCCAGAGGTGGCGTTTCTGAACCACAAGTGTGGACATCGTCCTCCCCAGCGCACACACGGCTTACCTAGTAGTCCGAAGAGCATAGTCGATCGTGGTGCGCAGCTCATGTAATAAGCCTGGGTCAAACCCACCCTCATGCAGCTCGGCCAGTGCCTGCGCTTGGTAGACTGGTAGGTGGCCATCGTGTGCAAGGCAGTAGCAGCCTGGCCCGCAGCCTTGTAAGCTCTGGCTCCGAGGGAGGCAGATAACTTACAGGCCTTGGATGGGAGACGGGGCGGACCACGCCAAGTAGGGGCGCCCCACGGACAAAGATTGTCCGCGATAGCGCGCTCCACTGACGGGATCGCCTCATACCCCCTGGCAGCTCCACCGTCGAGGGCGGTGAGGGCGGAGGGACACGCAGCACGGGCAGAGAAAGGAGCCCTCCAAGACTGCGTGAGCCCACTGTGCACTGCCGGGAAGAAGGGGACGAGAGGTTTCGCCTTCTGGTCCTCCACGTAGCACCCATCTAGTCGGTCCGGCTGCGGAGCTGGGGGATGAACCAGCTCCAACCCCACGGCCGAAGCAGCCCAGGAAAACACGGCTAACATGTCCGCTTCAGGATCCATTTTGACGGCGCTCACCTGCCCTGCTCACCTGGAGGGGGCGAGCGGGTCAGGATATTCGTCGGACAGTGATAGCCCACCCTCCGATGCCGCAGTGGACATCTGGTCCCCGGTGTCTGCGAGCGTGAGAGCTACCATCTGGTTAGACGGATCACTCCCACTGCCCGAAGCTTGGATGGAGCGCTTTGAGGAGCGAGAGGTCCGCGAGCCCTTGGGCAGCGGATTATCTCTCGCTGAAACCCTCAGATCTGCCCGAGCGCCCGCTGCAGAGCAGGAGGCAACTGGGGTGGCTCGCTCTCTTACGAAAGTTAGCCGCGATCTTAGCTGTGCAACGGTCATGGCATCGCAGTGACGGTATGAACCGCCCGCGAGCACCACATTAACATGCTGGACCCCCAAACATGCAATGCAGTGATTGTGTCCATCATCCGGAGCCAGGAAACCCCCGCATCCAGAAATGCACAATCGGAGCGCCATCCTGATAAGGACGTGCTGCACGACTCTGTTGCTCTTTTAGGAAAGTTTGCAACTATACACACCGCTCTGGAGGACCGGACCCAAAGAACCGCAGGCAAGGGAGAAACCCAGCTCGACCGTTTGCCGCCGTGAAAACCCACTCTGGACCGGGAGACACTCGTTCGCTCTGAAGTCCCTCATCGACTCAATCAAAAAGTCTCTCAAGCGAAAAGGATGGCGTTTGCTCGCTCCAGGTGTGCTTATATGCTGGGATAATTGGCAATGAAGCACACCTTCCCAAGCTTACGCTGCCAATTCATTGCTTTCATTGGCCCGTTCAATACTCTTTCAGAGAAGCGGCTTCTGAACTGAATCCTCCCATAGATGGATTTTCCAAGATCAAATCCACCTATAGCACAACCAACCCAACCGAAGGGGAACTCCAGTTTACTTAATATCTGACAGAGGTGCTCAGTTTACCACTAATCTCATAAACCTGGTGTGCAAACATTGGAAGGGGGGGTCATTCAAAAGTTGACTACAGCCTATCACCCTCAAACAAACTTAACAGAACAAATTAATAGGACACTTAAGACCATGATTGCCTTACATGACACATTACATTACATGACATTTTTGCATGCTCAGCTGAATAATTGCTTCACCGCTGTTTGTGCACTTAAGTCCTGTTGAGAAGTTAAAAATAACTTTTGGTACTAAGGGCATTTTGATAAAGGTTGTGGTGGCTATGTTGTATATATATATATATATATATATATATATATATATATATATATATATATATATATTAGCGCTGTCAAAATTAACACGTAAACGCATGCGATTAATTTTTCTTAAAAAAATTAACGCAATTAACGCAGTTCAGGTTTTTTTTACCTCCTGTTGTGGTAGATGTGTTCAGCATGCAATAAATGTGGATAAGACCAAGGAAGCACTTTTTGAAGGCAAGTTCCAGTATAAAACAATTAGTTGCATCACAGGTTATCCAAAGTTTCATGCAATTTCGGGTGTTTCATTTTTAACTTTCGAATCTGTTGTAAGTTGATACCGAATGGCGAACAGAAAGAAAATCCTCCGCATTTCGTGACTCGGTGTTCCTTTAAGCTAAGGTTCCTTTTAAGGCTACACGATAGAATTTTTAGAGTATTATCCTAATCCTATTAAAATCGGAGTATTGGTGTCTTATGTAAATGTACTCAGAACGTCTGGTGAAGTCGCGAGCTGTCAAAGACAGGGCATTACTCTGCCTTTCAGCATGCGCCCTCCAAGTTTAGTGTGTTTCCTCATTAAACGCAATGAAAGCGTATGCTTCGCGTTGTTGTGTCAGAATCATTGTGAAATACAGTAATACTTTAGGAAGCTTAGTTTAAGCAAATTTGATGAACGTGATCATGCGTGTTGAATCTGAGTGGAGTCACTCCAGTAGGGAAGGCCCTTGGGGCCAAAACGTCTGCAGCGCGTTGTGTGTTGTGTGTGTGTCTGTGTGTGTGTCTGTGTCAGGCCCGTTGAGGGGTGTCAGGGGTGGAGTGAGCGACGTATCTGAGTAGGGGCGAGAGGGGTGTGCAATGTATTTAACGACCGGTTTGCAAGAAATTATCATTCATTTGCGGGCATTTGGGAGTCTGTGCACTTGCGGGATACTCCTAGTCTTAGCAACTGGATGAATGTAAAGGAGGATTAAGCAAAATTGTTTCTACTCTATAATTAATGTTCTCAACTCACAGCAATAAAACTTTACAGTGAGTGCAACAGTTTGTATTCTATAGTTTATTATTATAATTTTTCATTTTCCATATCTGCAATTCCTGTATTTTGGCATTTTTTTGCAGTCCACTTAGAATCCAACATGGAAATCAATGTTTTCTTTATTGGCATTGATTGTTTTGAAATTTAAATGTCATTAACATGCCTGTGTTTTAATTTCTGTAATAAATATGGCTGTCAAGCAGGATCTTGATGGTTTATTGTGGGTTTGTTGTTTGCATGAAGAAATCTGTGTTACAAGTTAAACAAAAGCTCTATTAAACAATTATATTGTGAATTTAATACGTTTTTGTCTTGTGTTTACATTATTTTTACATTTAAATAGCCAAAATTACAAGTTTCAGTATTTTAAATGTGATTAATCACGATTAATCGTGATAATTTTTTTTAAAGAGGTGCGATTAATTAGTTAATTTTTTAATCGATTGACAGCACTATATATATATATATATATATTCATCTGACCTTCAATTAATAAATAAAAATCAGTCTTGTGGATTCAGATAGTGTGTTGGATTACATAGCGATCAACGGATCAGAGAGATGATGTCCAGCTAAAAACTTTTTCATTTGTGTCCTCAAAAGAAGAGTTTTGGATGTGAGATAAAACTTGTTTTATCTGACTAAAGCTGATGTAAATCCACTTTATTTGTTTTGAATATAAACACGATTTGCTTTCTCAGTCTGAGCTTTTATATTTTACTTGGTTAAGAAAAAATATTTTACTGGGGACCATTTAATAAAAAAAGAAGTATATAACATTTTAGGCTAAAAAAGTTTAATACTGTTATAGTATGAACCCAAAAGAATAAAATAATTGATATAATAATATCAAATAAAATAAAATTACAGTTATACTCAATAGAAAAAAAGAATTTTGAGTGAAAAATAATATACACAAACTTAAATATATATAATATAAAATAATAATATACAATAACTCTGTTACATTCACCCCTCCTTATTTTCCTCAAAATATTCCAATGTACCAAAAAGATATTCTCAATCAATACATGTTATGGCCTGTTTCCACAGACTGGTACACTATGGTATGGTACGGGTCACCTTTATCAGGCTTGCGTTTCCACTACGTAGGGTACCCTTTTAGTGGGCGTGGTCTACGACAGAAATTTTCAGTCAGCATCATTCTTGCTTGAATAAACGTCTACAGTAAAGCTGTACAAGTCGTTCACATATGATATGAAAAGCAATTGTTACAAAACAGCTGCTTTATACTGATAAATACTGCTGTATAAATGTTCATTACTAACCTTTATATGAACAGAATTTAATTATAACTGCAGATCAATGATGCGAAATAGCCTTCTGTAACCTCTGCAAATATATAAGATAAATAAATAAATGCAGCATATATGAACAGATACAGACCCTTACAGTCTCCAATATGTTACCAACTACAGAAAAACTACACACAGAAGACATTTAGTCCCTATTTAGGTTCAAATACAAACAACATGCAACATATAGCCCACAGTCAGTGCAAACCTCTCATCTGTGTCTGTAATCTTCAGCAGCACATGTAGCCTCTGTTATGATGAGTTCAGATTGCATGATTTTCAAAGCAGTCATGTCACAGATGTTTTCACATTGCATGACTATCTGGGTTAGCGTTCTGTCGGTGCTGTCTTTACACTGTAGGATGGATCGGCAACAGGAGAGTTCACACTGCATGACTTTAAAATAGGAAGAATCAGACAAATTTATCCAAACTACGTCTCACAGCCAAAAAAAAAAACTGACATGGAAACCACGCAAGGTCAGGTAGTAAATATTTCGTTATTGACAACATAATGGAAAAAGGTCTTAGCATTAGAAATGTGTTGCTCACCTGGCTTTTGAAAAGAATTAACAATCTCTTCAATTTTTTTTTTTTACTTTTCGACCTGATTGTGATATTGATCAGATGACACGTCAAACAGACACGGTGCTCCTGCCAAATTTACACTATTTTATAAACCATTTCTTAGACTAAAATAAACTGAAAATGAGCACTTTTAACTTGTCCCCCTGCCCCCTGCTGGCCTGCAGGTATCCGTACTAGTGGATGCTGCCCTCTTATTGGCTGTAGGTGATCACTAATGTTATTTTCAGTCAGAACATATTTTACACGGCACGGTTTAAATCGTCGACAGCTCCAGATATTTAGCATGCCAAATATCTCATGGGTGTCTGCAACTCATTGGCGATTCTCTCATATTGCGTCCTTGATAGTTCTTGGTAGTGGGATTATCACACATGTGAACAAGCACTGATTTGCCTGTGATTTCAGACATTTGTTGACGATTTCTCAATCTATCGGTGAGTCAAAATCAAGGCTAAAATCATCCAGTCTGAACTTAGCATTAGAAAGTAATTTTGTCATTCTGAGTTCATAATAGTCCAAAAGGCGATGATAAACATGGAAGTTTGTTCATAATTTAGGTTTCTGAAACAATTTGTTCCTGTGTTTTGTCGGGCTTCTCCTCATCATCCTTTTCTTTTTTGAAAGGAGCAAATGACGAATACACTTCTATAACCACACACACACACGTTATTATCATCAGCTCAAGAAGTTCATAATATCAAATATAGATGTGATCGTGAGCTACCTGGAGAAAGCGAAAACCGCTTGCACTTTTAGACGGCCCTGTAAAACAACATCAGGGCACGGCAGATTTTGTTCTTCTTGGCTTTGTGGCTCTACATCAACAACAACAAAGTTTGTTTAAGCTTGGGTTATCCATGGCTCGTTATTATATGCATATAGTATTCCGGTGTAATGTCTCGGCTATGTATTTAAAACATGGCGGTTCCTTTATTTTCATTCTGGCTAGCTTCACAAGCTCATGACATATCTCTGTAACCAATCAGCGTTCAGCTGCACGTGTACAGTAGCTTCACCTTTTGACACCCATTCTCGTGTTTGGTACCCTTTCGAAAGGGTGCTGAAAAAGTGTTACGGTATGGTTTGGTATGCCTTTTGACAGTGGAAACCAAACCGTACTGTCCCACTAGTGGAAACAGGCCATTCGCAGTCCATCGGGACTGTGCTCTTGATATTCTCCAATGGGCATGAGCAGCAGGTTCTGGTGTCTTTGCTAGGACGAACCTTTGACAGCATTCAACACATTGTAACGAACAAACGTTACATGCTTTAATTGTTGTTTTAATTTCTTGTGATGCGAGAAGCACTGGTAGCAATATTACTACAGGCCACTAGGTTGCACTAGAGGGGAGTGAGAACTGGATATATTCCAGCTCACCATAGAGCAAGTGAGTCGTGTTTGGTAGAGGGAACCACATGGTGAACTGAGGCTACCGACCCACTCCGGTTCTGATTGTTTTGAGAACATTATTGTTGCTGCTCAAATGTGAGTATTGAATACGTTTTAAGTTTGAAAGTATTTTCAATGGTTGGTTGTGATTTGCCCTATGTTTATTTATTATGTAGACAGGACCTGTTGTCCTAGAGATGTTCAGATGAGGTGTTTGTTGGTGCTTTTAATGGACTGCAATGATTTGGTTTCAACATTCTTTATGCTTCTCATTGGCAAATGAACTATATGTGTACATGTGGAATGACGGTCAGTGACTCTTAAATTCCTCATACTACCGTTTTCCCAGTGAGAGAAAGTGGATCTTATTGCATCGCACTCAAATCCATCTTCGCAACATTCACCCAACCATCTATATCATTTACACAGACTGTTTACATTCAATGACTGCTTGGTTTTGGATATTGATTACTTTTGTTTGTGTGGACTAAATACTGTATACACATGTAGAGAAATTAAAGAAGGAAAAAGGGAAAAACAGGCTTGTGAAGTTTATTTTAATTTCAGTATGTGTGAAATAAAAATTCTGTGAACTCCCTCAGTGTAACATCTTGCATGCATAGAGGTGGTGTTACTACATTATCTGATATTCTTTTCCATATCAGGCCAATAAAAGCTTTGTCATGCAAGGGAAATAGTACGGTCCTGCACTTGATGGCCAGCGAGATCATGGATACCAGACAAAGCTTTGTTCCTCAGGCAGCACACACTGTAATCTTTTCCTTTTAGACATAAGATCTTTCATCACTCAATACAGCACATCATCTCTAACTTCTAACTTACTCTGATGTTTCAACAGTCTTATCACTTGAGCACCTTTACCATGCCTAACTCTTTTTGATGGATGTCTCTGTCTAATCAAGACTGACAACACTTTGGATATTGTCAGATCTTCCTGTTGACTGTCCTTGAGCTCCTGAGCAGGGAGCACTGGTAAAGTCTCCTAACAACTCAATATTATCTGAACATGATGGACTAAATGAAGGGCTCTTGACTCAACTCCATCTGTCCAACTGCAGTGTGACTGACAAAGAACTCTGATGTCCGTATAATCTGTCCGAGTGATAAATTTGTGGCCTTTCAGCCAATGGCTGAACTTCTCACATAGCACTCCAATTTACAGCCATAAAATTAAATCTATTAGCAGAATATCTTTACTGCAATGTACTGAGGGTCTTGCTTGCGAAAGCAATGGGTCTGGCTCGTAGTTCACATTTTGGCACTTTAGACAATACAGCCCTTAGCCTGTCCAATGAAGCATCAACAGATAGAATGGGCTCATTAAAGTCAGTATGACAAGCATGATAAACTCCAGTAAAGCAGCCTTCAGTTTGTCAAAAGCGACCTGACACTCTGTAGTCCAATCCGCAGGGTTAAAGTAACAGTAAGTGCCTTAAAATGTGTCTTTAGACAACTTTCGTTTTCTTTTCTGTCCTGCTGTAAGACCGAAAAGAAGTTTATAGATAGATGAGCAGTCAGGAATGAAGTGTTGGTAATAAAATACCATGCCAGAGAAAGATTTCATCCTTTTGACAGATGGTGCGCAGACATCATTATTCATCAGATCTTGTGCTGTTATCCTTGTGATGACCTCCACTTTTGCTGAATCAACAGACACACCTCCACTGTCACTGATATGGCCTAGGAATTTTACTTAACTCTGAAGAAAATAAATTTTTTTAGGTGAAAGTTTGAAATTGTTCTTCCTCAGTCTCAAACACTGTGCTCAGCCTGGACAGAGCCTTACTTTTAGATGGCGCAAAAACAAGAAGATTGTCATGGCAACACAGAAGCTTTGAAAAATTTAATTCTCCGAAAATTACAAGCATCATCAGCAATCCACCATTTTTTTTTTCCACACCATCACCAATTGTGATGCGTACTCGCTTAAAGACTTTCTGATGATACCATTTTCTTACATGTCAGTGAGAAATTGCCTTAAGTTTTCATAGTGGGCAGGTGGTACTCACCTATAAGGCGATTGGAAGGGTCAATTCTCCATCAGTCATATACGGTGCACATAGCCAGTGGCTACACCACAGTCCAATGGATGCTTGGAGTAGATGTCTTGATAGTCAGCTAGTAACTGGGTCAGTTTAGATTTAAAATCATCTGAACTAAAATATTGTACTGCAGTGCAAATTGATAACAGTAAACAGTCAGCAAATGTATTTTACAAGTGTCTGAATTCTGTTCTAAAAAGTGTCATCTGAGAGAAAAAATTATATATATGACCTTTTGTCTTTGAAAAATCCCTAAAACCAGTCCATGCAGCTTCCATGGCAAATGAGTAGAGGTCGATCTTCGATTGGAACCATAAAAGGTCACGACACCATTGTAATGGGTCCCATGCAAATAGAATCCGCTCTGTGTTGTGTTGTCGTTTCTCAATAAAGAACTCCAAACCTCTTACTGCTTAGTCTTTATTATCTGCAAATGGAAAAATGTTGAAAACATAATTCATGCAATTGTCTTATGTTCATTAAACAAATACTTTTATTTTCTGAAAGTATCAGATGACTGAGACACTTCAATAATCACACACGCTATTATTATCTGACACCCTCAATAGACAGCAGCATTGTGTGGTCAGATTAGTTTTTTTGTCAATAATATATGTAAGGACATTCGATACATTTGACAATTTATTCACAATTGCAACATAATCTCTTATATTTTGACACTTTCAGATGGATTAAAATTGACAGGAAAAAAAAACTTTTTTTCCAGTTACAACAAAATGAACAAATTTTCTGTTTCACTTGAAACCAAACTTAAAAACTACATGCAAATTTATAAATATAAACTACATATAAATTTATATATAAAAAATTATATACAACAGCGCCAACTTGTGGACAACTAAAATGTGTGTTTATGTGTAAATGTGTAAATTAAATGTAAACAGAATGGACAGTAAAACGTACCTGCAGAAGACAATTAAACACAAATATGTAGTCTTCGGCTGTAGTGCACATCTGACCACTATATACAAAAGCAAATATTAAGAGTCTTCAGTGAGAAATAAAAGCAACATGCATATAAAATGGCGACTTGCCAACGTGCATTTAGCACTTACATTAAACTCCATAAAACTGCCACAAACTTAATTTAACGATAAAATCCAAACAAAAATATCACAATAGTGTAATATAGTTTCCATAAAATGACAAATATTGGCATTGCAACATAGAAATATTAAATACTCTTAGGAGCAACTCTTTACACCACTTACCCTCATCAATACACAGCAGCATTGTGTGGGAGGGGGAAAGATGAACTACGGCAACACAAAAGGTACAAAAAGGGACGATGTGCAGGTTTACAATTGCCATTGCAAATTAATTAAAATGACTGCAAACTGTTTTCTTAAAATGATAAAATTCACAAATATGAAATAAAATCTTTTAATAAATATAAATCACAATACAATCTGATATAATAATTGAATAATATAATAATTAATATAATAATATAATAATGTAATAATTTTATAATATAAAAATATAATAATTTTAACAAAGTGCAATTGTAACTGTTACACATAGTATAAATATCATACATCTAACTTCTATAAACACTGTATGTAAATTAGCATCTACTGTATCATATGATGCTATTTGAAGTGCTATAGCTGCTGCCTATAAATGTAGTTCTCACAGTGAAAACAAAAGTAGATCATACATATAAAGTTAGACTTACATAATATGTTCCATGCAAAAAAAATAATAAATAAATAAATAAATAAATGATTTGGCATTGACATTTCATTGTGACACCTGCTTTCATATTGCTGTTTTTTTTTTTTTTTGTGGTTGGCACAAAATGTTGTTATACAGGAAAAAAAAATTACCTTTGCAATGTGACTTGGAGTCCGCCTACAAGCAGCCTGCTTTTCTAGTTTTCACAATAAAGAGAAACATACAAGGAAGATGAAACCTCAGCACACAGGTACTTTCTTTACTCTATATTATTCCATTTTATGAAACATACAGTATGATTTACTAAAAATGTTTCCAACTTATATTTAATAATGAACGTAGAAAGTGTATGAATTGGATTGATATCAGTGTGTTTCACTGTTTTTCTGTCACAGAAACAGAAATAAGTCACTGTAGAGATTTATCATTTATGTTTGATTTCCTGCTACAAAATTTGTGGAATTTAAATATAAATATAAACAAAATGTAAATAAATGTAAATAGAAATTTAAAAAAATTATGATACACCTTTTTTTTTTTTTTTTTTTGCTTTTTTATTTGCTTAACCAATGAACAGCAATTAGCAAGTCCACCTCATTCTACTAGTCAAAGTTTGGAATAAAAAAAAAGGATTTGTAAATGTCTTTAAAAAGAATGTTTTTAAAGTATACTCTTCAGAATATTTTTAATAAAATAAATATTGCCTAGGTGAGCATAAAATAAAAAATGTATACATACATCTGTGTTGTTTAGAGAAACAATAAAATAATACACAGTACAATCCAACAAAGTTGTATTTCATGCCAGGATTTGTGTGTTGTTTTCCATCTGTGGTAGCCACAAAAATGTCCTCCAGCCAGAAGAGCGATGCATAGAATGTAAAGTTTGTCCATTCTCACAGTTGGGTGTTGCTTTACTATGCAAATATTGTGTTGCCACATGTAGAATTTACACACTTTTTTGCTATTTTAACTGAAGTTTTATACCAAATTTATACCAAGAGTTTCCTGTAATTTTGGGTGACTTTAACTGCAGTTTCACATTCACTCATGAACATTTCAGTCATGCCCCTGTGAAGAAGAACCCTGTTTGAGAACAGGTTTGAGAACGGGTTTCTCAAGCCAGGTGGCGCGTTCGACCAGGGGCTCATCTCCTGTTTCCAAAGTGCAACACAAACTGCTTGAGAACCTGTTCTACTGTGATAATTAGTGATGAAAATAAATGATGTTCAAGAAGATGTACTTGTGTTTACTAACTGTTTATTCAGTTAAACATGAATGTTTAACTGTATGCCTACATAAGCTACATTGTACGCCAAATGTTGGATGGTGGAAGGCCTAATGAAGGAATGGTTAACGGAGTACTACAGTAAGCGCCCGGGAGGATTTTTTCACCGTGAAAAAGCGCTACTTGTTTTGGATAGCATGAGGGCCCACATCAGAGATTCTGTAAAAAAAGCGATCAAGAAAACAAACTCCATTCCAGCTGTGATTCCTGGAAGTAAAACAAAGTATTTGCAGCCACTTGACATCAGTGTGAATCGGGCATTTAAAGCTGCACTTTAGGTTGAGTGGGAGACGTGGAAGACAAGTGGTGAAAAGTCTTTCAAAAACCGGCCACATGCGAAAAGCATCCTTTTCTGATGTCTGTCCAGTGGATTCCGAAAGGCTGGACTGCTACGCAAAGAGAGCGGCGCCCCTTCAGAGCTAACTTCACCGGAGGATGACAGTGACACAGAGATCAAGACTGATGGAGACAGATATGACGAAGCGCTTCTGAGGCTGTTCACAGTGTGTTCTGACACTGAAGAAGATGAATTTATGGGTTTTAGAGAAGATGATTAAAGTGACTTGTTCTTTCCAACACAGTAAAAAATAAAGGTGAATAAATACCCATTATTTTTTATGTTCCGTTTTAATCAGCAAAGTTGCTGCCGTGTTAAAAGGCAATGTTCAGAAAGAATCTGTTCAGGTACATACATACATTTATAGTTTCAGTACAAAATCGTTCTGTATCGTTTTTAACATAGATATCTGCGGCTTATAGCCCAGTGCAGCTTGTATATTTTTTTTCTTCTTTTTTTTAAATTTTTATATAGCGCGGATGCATCTTATATTATCTTATTAGTGTGCTCTATAGTCCAGAAAATACGTTAAAACCCCAGTTTGTCAAGGGGGCATGAATGAAACGTTCATGAGTGAAAATGAATATGCCGAACTGCAGTTAAAGTCACCCAAAGTGACAGGAAACTCTTACATAAAAGCCCTTCACGTAAACACCTTAATTATATTATTGTCTATTAAGGCAAATAACTAGACTACAGATGTCCATGTAAGCATAGTCAGTAGTGTCTTCAGAGTAAGTGAAAGATTCAGAAAGGGCATCCTGCTGATTTGATTCAGAAGGGCACTTTTTTGTCAGATGGCTCACTAGTCAGGTATACAACCGCACTGAAATATCAGGGTGAACGCACAGAAAATGTGAGTTGAGTTTTTCTTCCCGTGTTGGCATGGGTTTCCTCCGGGTGCTCCGGTTTTCCTGACAAGTCCTAAGAAATGCTGTACAGGTGAATTGGGTAAGCTTAATTGTCCACAATGTATGAGTGTGAATGAGTGTGTATGGATGTTTCCCAGTGATGGGTTGCAGCTGGAAGGGCATTAACTGCGTAAAACATATGCTGGATAAGTTTGCTGTTATTTCCGCTGTGGCGACCCCACATTAATAAAGGGACTAAGCTAAAAAGAAAATGAATGAATGAGGTATTTAATTATCTATGTTTTGCGCTGTTATTCTACATGACTGTATACAAAACAGATGTATATTTCAAATAGAAACATTTTACATTTTCATGTTAAAGGTCTCATCACAAAGTTTATTTATAAACAATTTTCGAGAGGATCACGTGCTTATGATTATTCTAAGCTGCTTTAGAACATTTGTTCCACCCCCCTCATTTTCAAATGGGCTATTTGGCAGCCCACTGATTAGCACTCTTGCCTCACAGCAAGAATGCATCTGGTTTAAGTCTCTTCTACACCAGACGACAAGTCTGTGCATAGTTTCGCTTATTCTCCCCATGCTGGCGTGGGTTTCCCCGGGTTCCCAGGTTTCCTCGGTTTCCTCCCACAGTCCAAATAACACGCACCGTAAGGAAATTGAACACACAAAATTAATACCATAGTCAAGCTCTTAGAGTGTACTTCTCTCCTCAGTCATCCATATCCATAATCCACAAGCCGAAGGGAGTTCATCAAGATCTACCTGAGCTCAAACTCCCCTTTTGCCCTGCAAACAGGAGGAAGCCCAGGGCTCGAGCGCTCTCTCCCGTGACAGCATGCCAAACCAGCTTTATTTTCAATCCTCATTTAAGTGTGAACTCTTGAAACAACATACAAAGTTTCACTTTGCTTGTGTGGCAAGTTTTAAATGGCAAGATTTACACCTTCAGCATATATTATAATCATCATAAAACAGTAATGTACTTTAAGATGCTGGAGCCAAAACATTACTTACAAGTAAAGATTAAACTTTATCAAGTATTTGTAAAAAGCCACTCAACGGTGTCCTCTCTTAGTTTGCATTTATGTATTTAGGATTCATTTAAAGATACTTACAGTGAATTGAAACTGAACTGTGTTTGATTATTGTGTGTGTGTGTGTGTGTGTGTGTGTGTGTGTGTGTGTGTGTGTGTGTGTGTGTGTGTGTTTCTTTTCATTGGGAATCAAACTTGTACCTCACTGCAGATGCGCAACTCCATACAGCAAATACATAGAAAGACATCAGGAGTCAGTTAAGACAATCAGCTGAAGACTAAAGGAGAAGAAGAAAACACAGCATCAATATGGGTCGTCCCAGGAAAAAAAAAAAACACTCGCAAAGTATTTAATTCATTTTATGCAAAAGAAACATTGTGAATTTCAATCCATATAAAAAGATTTTATGGCTACACAATACAATAATAAATAATTAAATGGGAGATTTATTTACATCCATTTTAATATGCAGATGATGTCAAAGTTATTAGTCCTCCTATTTCCCAAGTGATTAAGCTAAACACTAGTATCTTATTTCCCAAGTGATTAAGCTAAACACTAGTATCTTGTAGAATAACTAGTAAAATATTACGTCCTGCCATCATGGCAAAAAAAAAAACAAACAAAAACATGCGTATTAAAACTTGTTTAAAATGTGTTGAAACAGCAGTTTCTTTTATATTAAAAATATAATTATTTATTTATTTTTTTACAAAAAGGGGAAATAACTTCGACTTCAACTGTATACTTCTACTTTGTTAATTTCTTAAATACTGGCAATCTCTAATGAACAAGAATACATCAGATGCATCCTTTATAAACATCTAATTCCTCAGCATCTCACACTTTTATATTGATTATTTTTGATACATGTTATTGTGATGAATAATGTCAATTGTAAGACTTTTGTTTTATACAGAGACTGAGGATCACAAACCTGAAGAGAAAAAGAGAGAAAACATATTAAATCCACCCCATACAAGTAAGTGTGTAAATTGTTCTTATAATTTTAAAATAACATGATACACTACTAGGGTTGCTACTAATGACTATATTTATATTGATTAATCTATTAATTAATTAAAGTATTGAATTAATAAGCAAAAAAGTTCACGTTAATTAAGTAATTTATAATTTTAGCCAAGCAATGAAGTGTTTTTTCTTTATCTATGTTAAGTTGCTTTGACACAATTGTAACACACTGTAAAAGTACAATAAAAATAAAAAAGAATTAAATTAAAAACATGCTAATGAAAACTAATTTATTTTTTAAAGTAGGCTACATCACACCTGCACAATAACAAATGCAGATCAATCTGTTAGATGATAGCTCCATGCATGAACTGCTAGAGTGCCATTTGTTGTTTCCTCAGGAAGGGAAATCTTTACTTCACCTAGGAATGTTTATCTGGGATTAACACTAGGGGCTCTATTTTGATGATCTAGGCGCAAAGTAGCGCAGGGTGCAAAAGCATTAAGGGCATGTCAGAATCCACTTTTGCTATTTTAACAATGGAAATTTGTGCATGGTCTAACAGGGTTGAGCATATTCTCTTCCTGAGTTATGGATGTGTTTTGAGAATAAACCAATTAGAGTCTCATCTCTCATTCCCTATAAGAATCAGTAGCATCGCGCCATAGCGCATTTGCTATTTACATGGCAGCTTTTATAAGTGGAAAACCTGAATCCTTCTCTAGTGAGAAAATAATTAAACAGAGCATCGACAGTGCGAGAGCTTCCTCATTCTTTACTTTCACTTTTACTCTCTTCCGTGGATAAGGAAACGTGTCGTACGTACAGGCATGCATTAGCCTACATTATCAATTTTGTTTGTTAAACGCAAAGATTTTTTTCCAAACTATTTCTAAATTCAGTTCTAATTTCCAGCAAATGAATAAATGAATAAATAATAAAAAAGAAGTGTGGTCACTTAGTTATATCCTAATACGCTGTGCCCCATATGGTCCGAGGGCCGTTTGGGCCGAGGGCCGTTGTCCCGGGCCAAATTTTATATATATATATATATATGTGTGTATACGTGTGTGTGTGTGTTATGGAATTATTTTAATTTGTTGCCCAACTGTGTTTCTAGAAAGACTTACATTTCTAAAATCTTGAATCGTTTTTGGCCAAATTACAGTTGCAACACTCATCAGACACTCCTATATAAATTCTCCTTCAGTGAAGGGTTTCTTGTGCTGTGCGATTAGCTGAGCTATCTCATAACTAGGCCCACACGGAATCTGCGTGTGCAGAATTCTGCAGATGTTTAGCCCATCATTAATTCTGTTTATTTACTTGAGTAAATGTGTGTAAATCTATATTTATTCAGTTTTTTTTTTATTAATTTCAGTACTATTATTGACTAATGTAAAAATGTTCATCTGATTTATGTACAATGCAGTGTGTACCAGGGCTGGACTGGGGCAAAAAATCGGCCCTGGCATTTTGGGCCAGAGCGGCCCACTAAATTAAATCAAAATGCTATCTATCTAAGCACGTCAAATATTTTTACCAACTCATATTCTATAAAACACAAAAGCCATATATATGAAATAAATAAATACAATCTTTAATCTCAATTTAATTTCTGCATACTGTCCATAAAGATATTTGTTGAGTTCTAAAATATACACTATTCATTCATTTATTTTTCTTCACATAAGTCCCTTTTTTATCAGGGGTTGCCGCAGTGGAATGAACTGCCAACTATTCCAGCATGTTTAATGCAGCAGATGCCTTTCCAGCCACAACCCAATATTGGAAACCACCCACACTCATTTACACACGATCATACACTACAGCCAATTTAGCTTATTCAATACACTATTCACTCAGCCTATATTCAATAATAAACATAACAAAAACTGCCTGCTAATGCATGGGTAAATCTTCAAAGGGAACAGTGTTACATTTTAACCCCATTCACCTCATCCTGCTTGCTGTTTCACTATCTAAACAATGAAGACATAATATAAGTCAAATTTGTTTCATTTAGATATTATGATTAACAGACACCAAACAGCCTCGTGTAGCTGCATATTTATATGAGCATCATCTTCACTCTGCGTATTTATAACAAAACAGGGCTTAAATATAACTGTCTCCTTTCATTTCCATTGAAAAGAATGAACTTTACCCTGTCTCTTTTGCAGAATATCAGTTTTAATAACCAATAATGGCCATTATAACAGTATAACGTACAATAAATTTAAACGATAAAGGTAAGCAAACGATAAAGGTAAGTCAATGTGCAGAATCGGTGTATGTGGTTACATAAATTAATATATTAGCTTATCTTTGCACTCAGCCAAAACAGTTAACTGAGAACAAGTGATTCAAAAGACTTAAGAATTGTTAGATAGAGACAACAAGATGAATTCAATATCACGTTTAACAACTATAGTGAGATGAGATCATTCAGCAGATGAACTGTCTGACGTGCACTATACTCTCACCTGGGGTTTATGCTCACCCGCTGAACTACTGCCTGCAGCTCTTGGCAGAGAGTGTGCATGTATGTGGTCATGTTATTTGTGCTTTTAGCCGTGTACTAGAATGAACAGAGAACTTTTCAGAATCGCTAAGTGAAACGCCGGTGTATTTCCCGCGATTTTTCTGCGCCTCCCTTGCATTTCTTCTCTCTGACTCTCGACTATTTTGACAAATACAAAGACGAAGCACGTTCACACTGAGTCCAAAATAGGAGTTTGTGATTGGGCCAGCCCAATGTCAATACCGAAAAGAGCCAATAGGCTGCAGAGTGTCACATGGGCCAGCCCGGTCTGTCTGTCCGGGAAAAAAACATCTTACTTTTAGAGAGTCACAGATCACAGCAGTGTCAATTAATAAGCAGAAAAAAACGATAGGCTGCTAAGCCTTTTATGGGCCGATCAGATCATAAGACGATGATCAGCCCAGCCCAAAAAGTACGTCGGCCCACCGGGAAAGTGCCCGGTCTGCCAGATGGCCAGTCCGCCCCTGGTGTGTACAGTCATATTTTCTGTCTTTTACTAGATATATTATATGACAAACTTGCTATTTACCAAATAAAGTGAATCTAATTGGATTTTAAACATTAAATAAAAGTAAAAAAAAAAAAATAAATTATTTAATATTCTAAGGTTTTAGTTATGATACTCTCTGCAGAGAGTATCTATGATACTTTCTGCAGATTTTTACCAACATTCTCCACAGAAATAGCAAAAAACGTCTGCAGATTCCGTCTGGCCCTACTGATAACTAGCCAGCGTAAAATTTTCTTGCACTTTATTAGCATGAAAAAAACTGCTGTTGTTGAACTGATAGAGCAGCTGCTAAATGTTTTACTTTTTGATCTTGTTTGGCACCAGTGTAAGAGCTGAAGGCCTGATGTTTTGTTTTATAATGTCTTTTAATATTATATTCCTTCAGAATCAGAATCTTTATTGTCATTGTACAAAATACAACGAAATTTACATTTGCCCTTCCCTTCAGTGCAGTCTTATTTATCTGAAACAACAACAATAATTAAAAAGAGATAAAAAGATCAAATCAAATGAAGAGTTACAATACAATATTAAAAGTGCATATGATGTACATATAAAGTGGCAAGTGCATTTCCAAGCAGCTTTTCAAATTTAAAAGTTAATAAAATGTGAGCCAGGAAGGCATATAATTTAATGTCCAAGTGTATAAAGTGGCAAGTGCATGACCTAGCAACAAATTTGGCCAGACACACCCTCAATTTACATCCATTCATTATTGCAACAGCCCTTGGATATGTACTATTTTTTAGTCTGTTTGTTTCGGCTTTTATGGTTCTATATCGTCTCCCCGAAGGTAACATTTGAAATAGGTGGTATGCTGGATGGGACGAGTCCTTCAGGATGCTGCATGCTTTGCTGTAGCAGCGGGCCTTAAACAACTCCTCTAAGGAGGGAAGAGTGCAGCCGTTGATGTTGTGCAGCTTTTTCCTGGGCAGTGCAACTGGCATACCACACTGGGATGCAATACGACAGCACACTTTCAATAATGCATCTGTAAAAGGACACTAGCAGTTCTTGGGCCAAGTTGTTATTTTTTAACACCCTTAGAAAATGGAGTCGCTGCTGTGCCTTTTTGACCAGTGCAATAGTGTTGGTTTTCCATGATATGTTTTGATCCAGATGCAGGCCCAGATACTTAAATTTACTGACAATCTCCACACAGTCCCCATGTATATGTATGAGCAGAGTATCTGGTCTGTTCCTCCTAAAATCTACTATGATTTCCTTTGTTTTTAGGGGATTTAGGGCCAAGTTATTATCAGTGCACCAAAAAGCCAGTTGGTTTACTTCATCTCTGTATGTGGTCTCATCTCCATCCATGATGAGCCCGACCACAGCAATATCACCTGCAAACTTCAGGATAGTATTACTTTAATGGAAAGGAGTGCAGTCATGTGTATAAAGAGTGTACAGTGAGGGACACATCCCTTACTGGGGAGCCTGTGCTAAGGCTACATTGACTCTCTGTGAACGGTTACTGGGGAAATCTTGAATCCAGAGGCAAATGGAGAAAGGAAAGCCGAGATTATTTAGTTTAGAGACCAGTCTTTTTGGAATTATTGTATTAAATGCAGAGCTGAAGTCAATGAAGAGAATCCAGGCGTAACTGTCTTTATGTTCTAGATGGGTCAGGCTCTGTTGATCTATTTTCCCTATATGCAAACTGGTGGGCATCAAATGTGGAAGTCTTTGGAGGATGTGACTTCTTACCAGCTTCTCAAAACACTTCATAACAACAGGGGTTAAGGCTACTGGCCGGTAGTCATTTAGACTATTGATGGTGGTCTTTTTTGGGACAGGGATGATTGTTGAGGCCTTAAGACAGAGTGAAACAATGGCCTGGCTAAGGGACAGATTAAATATTTTTGTAAAAACCCCTGTAAGTTCATCTGCACAGTCTTTCAACACCCTCCCTGTAATGCCATCAGGTCCTGCTGCTTTTCTGGGGATTACTGTTCTCAGCACTTTCCTCACATCATCCTCCTCCACTGTGAAGACATGGCTAGAATTTGATAGTGAATGCAATGTGGCTTCCTCTGCTGACTGTTGTTCAAAGCGGGCAAAGAAGCAGTTAAGCTCTTGTGCTAGTGTGTTGTCAACCCCTACAGACCTGGGATTGGGTCTGTAGTTGGTAATATTTTGTATCCCCTGCCACACTTGTCTCGAATTATTGCTGTGGAGATATCCCTCAATTTTGTGTTTATATTTTAACTTGGCACCTGTTATGCCTGTTTTCAGGTTTGCTCTAGCTGCACTGTAACGTTCCTTGTCACCAGACTTGAAGTTGATGTTCCTTTCCTTTAGCGAAATCCTAACCCCATTCCCCCCCCATGTCATCCAGGATTTTTGGTTGGCATACACTCTGATGTGTTTCTCGGTGGTGACAGTGTCTGTACAGTGCTTAATGTAAGAGAGTACTGATGTAGTGTACTCCTCCAGATCCAGGGATTCGAACACACTCCAGTCTGTGTGAGCAAAACAGTCTTGTAGCTGTAAAGATGCACCCTCTGGCCATACTTCAACAGTTTTTAGGGTGGGGGGGGGGGGGGGGGTCTCTTTTCCTCAGTGAAGAATAAACTGGCAGCATAAAAAGGGATATGTGGTCAGACTGACCAATATGAGGTGCTGGTATTGTTTTATAGCCTCGCTTAATGTTAGAGTATACTTTATCTAATAAATTGCCCCCACGTGTAGCACAGTTTAAATGCTGATGGAGTTTGGGAAACACTATTTTAAGATCCACATGATTAAAATCTCCAGCAATTATATGTGCTGCCTCTAAATATTTGTTTAGTTGGGAGCTAATAGCATTATGGAGGAGGTTAAGCGCTGAATTAGCATTAGCATCAGGAGTTATATACACTGCTGTGATAAAATCAGCTGATGAAAACTCACAGGGGAGGAAAAAAGGGTCTGCATTTAACTGTCAGATACTCCAAATCTGGGGACCGATGACTTTCTACAGCTTTAGTTTCTTTAGCCCATTTCTCACTAATATGAATACAAAGACCCCCACCTCGTTGTTTCTGTGAGAGATGGTTTCTGTCGTGACGGTGTAGGGTGAAATCTGTTAGCTCCACTGCTGCGTCAGGTTTTCCTGGATGCAGTTCATCCATTTTGTTGGCAATCGATCTGGCATTCGTGAGGAAGATGCTGGGGATCGGTGGCTTGTGTGGAGTTTTCCTAAGTCGTTCATTACTGCAACTTCCTGGCAAATTAAACAGACACATATTCCACTGACTTCAGTGAAGAAATATTCTTTGCCCCATCGTGACTGAAATTTCCTGCACTCACTGTTGATTTTTCTTTTTCTTGGTTGTGCCATGTCTCGCCAAAACGTGATTATCAATTGTTTCCTTCAGTTTGTTCCATTCGTTTTACTTCATAACAGGAACTGCTGCCTAATGGAAGACATGTCATAGCGACACCCGGTGGTTATTTATTGAATTACTTTCAGTTTTGTATAGCGGGCCAGATTCTATTAATATTTATAAAAAGCCTCGTGGGCTGCCACAAAACTGATTGCGGGCCGCAGATGGCCCGCGGGCCGTAGTTCGGACACCCCTGGTCTAAAACCTGACAGGTGGACAAATTTAAGCTTGTTTTTAATAAAACAAATATAAATATGGATATAATAAATAATACTGCTAATAATAATATTTTACAAAAGCAAATTGTCATGAATAAACTGAAAAAGCGTCCCGAGATCAAGGAAGTGTTTTTTATATTTTTGTTAAAAATAATAATTTTTGTAAAATTTAAATTCTTTAATTCTTTTTATTTTATTTTTAAAGATATTTGCATATTACTGTACATCCTGTTTGTATTAAGCAACGGAGTGTGTATTAGGTAAGGGAGGCGCACAACTAACGCACTCTGAACTGGACTTTAGACCTGCTCCCAGGTGGTCTATTGAACAGTCTATTTTAGTTCCTCAAAATAACAAAGCGCCAGTAATGCACCTTAACATACTTTAAGAGCGTGGTGCAAAACGTCAAATTGACTCTTGCGCCAAGCTAAAACTAGCAAACAACAATTGCATTGCACGTTGCGCCCGGTGTATGATAGGGCCCTAAGTTACAGACTGTGGGATCTTCACACAGACAAAACTCTCTAAAAAAGTTAAATAACGTACCTCAGTAATAAGATTTCAAATCAAATTGCATGCTAAAATACACTTTAAACATTGCTTGATTTCGAATAAAAACATATGACTGTAATGATAAGCAAAGCATACAGCATTGGAAAACTTAGCCTGGGATTTCTCAAACACTCATTAATTTAAAAAGGCAGCACACACTTCTCTTACTTCAAAAAGTTTTTAGAAACTTAAATGTCAGCTAATTTTAACATTTCTGCCTATTCAAATAAATTAATCTATTTTTTAGCACTTTTTACATTGTAGATTGTGTTAAAGCAGCTTAAAATAAATTTCAGTACCCTTTTCAATTACTTTATAAAAGTAAAGTAACTGATTACATCTAATTACTTTTACATTTCTAATGGATATTTTCAACTTAATCATTTTCAAGCATTTATAGTTTAGGCGTCATGATAGTTTAGACATCACAGTCAAAACTATCACTTTTATGCAGATGATATTCAACTTTACTCTGTATGTACATCTACCTCATTAACCCATATTGACAACATCTCTGCTTGTGTGAAGGATATTAATGATTGGCTCACCTCAAATTCCCTGAAACTCAACATGGACAAAACTGAGATGATTTTTATTGGCACCCCAGCGCTTACCAGCAATATTTCCACCAGTTTCTTCTGTGAGATTGCTGGCTCGCACATTAAGACATCTACTAATCTGTTATTAAATCTGCATTCTTTAATTTACGTTGCATTTCCCAACTGCTTCCCTTCATCAGTAGCAAGGATGCTAAGACTGTCATCCATACATTTGTCTCCTCACGCATCGACTACTGTAATGCTCTTTTCATTGGTCTGCCTGCCAGCCTCATCTCCAGAATACAGTATATTCAAAGCTCTTCAGCTAGAATACTCACTCATACCAAACGTTCTGCTCACATAACCCCAATCTTGTACGACCTCCATTGGCTCCCAGTTGTATATCGCATTAAATTCAAAATTCTCCTCCTTGCATTTAGATCCCTAAATAGCCTAGCACCCTCCTATCTCTGCAACATGCTTGTTCCCTACAACCCAACTCGTTCATTACGTTCTGCTGACTCTGGCCTTCTTGCTGTTTCTCAATACCGCCTCTCTTCAATGGGGGCAGATCATTTAGTGTTATTGCACCCAAACTCTATCACTCTCTACTACGCTCACACCGCTCTGCTAATAATATCTCTGAATTCAAATCCTTACTTAAGACTCACTTATTTTCTAAATGCTTCGCTTCTGATCTGCCAAACTGACTACTTAATCTGATCCACCTCCACCTTGCTTATATGTCTCTTAGGTCTTGTTTTTGTAAATCCAGTTTGTTATATTTGACTTCATGTATGTTTGTTTATCTTTTTGTCGCATTCCTTGTAAAGTTTCCTTGAGCTCTGGAAAGGCGCTATAAGAATAAAAATAATTATTATTATTTTTATGCCAATCAGACATGACCTTATAGTAGCTTGAATCACTTGAATCAAGATTATATTAATTTCATTTTAAAGTACAGACACCACAAAAGCACACCTTATCACAAAAACATTGTTTATTGTTGTTACAAAATCAAAACTTTAGTTGCGCAGGTGATTTTTGTGGCATTTGCAATAAAAAAATACATCAACGCTATTTTTGCAATTTTCATTTTAAATGGAAGCAACTTAAATCCAAGTCAATCACATCTTAGTGATCAATAAATCTGTCAATGAAACATGAGGCATAATAATTCAGTTTACTTTAAATAATGTTTACAGTACCAAACAGAAACAAGTTATAGTATATAACAGCAAAAACTTAAAATCCAATAAAACCAGGTGTTACACATACTAAAATACTACAGTAGTTCATGGTAAAGGAAAATATTTAGGAAAAAGCATTATGTTGTGTATGTATATTTAGAACTCTTTTATTAATAAATTACACCACATAATGTAGTATCATTAGTAACTATCATGAACTTATAGCAATTACCATAGTATACCTAAGCCTAGAGCAGGGCGATATTGCAAAAAAAAAAAAATTATCACAATTTTTTTTTTCACATCGGTAATTATCAGCGATAATTATCACGATAAATGTAAAATCTCTTTAACTATGTAATGAAGGGGCTGACACAGAGGGATCCATTTGCAGTAATTTTATTAAACACAGTTTAATAAACACAAGCACACAGATGTAATGCGTGTGCAAACTCACATCAAACACAAAAGTGTTACGTTGAAGAGTTGGCGGCAGGTAACCACAGTATGAATGTTCAGGCATGGGTCTGAGGCAGGCGGCGAATATCAAGGTCGGTGTTCAGGCTAGAGTTCAAGGCAGGTGGCTTGGATCAAAGTCGGTAATCAGGCAGAGGTACAAGGCAGGCGGCTGGCAGGACGAGGTTGAGGAACAAGGCAAGGTAAGCAACGGGAAAGCAGGCAGTGTA
Organism: Danio rerio; assembly: GCF_052040795.2. NCBI lineage: Eukaryota > Metazoa > Chordata > Actinopteri > Cypriniformes > Danionidae > Danio > Danio rerio. The sequence continues at coordinate 3,593,579 of NC_141023.1, forward strand.
GAGAATTGCTCAGTAGTGTTAGCCGGGGCAGAACAAGACTTCGCAATGAGTGAGTGAGTGAGTGAGTGAGTGAGTGAGTGAGTGAGTGTGTGTGTGTGTGTGTGTGTGTGTGTGTGTGCTGTTTATAAGCGTGAGCGTGGGTGATCAAGTGGATGCGCTTCAGGTGTGCAGGCTATCAGTGTCAACTGGATGACGTAATGGCTAATAGTTCGGGGAGGGTGACCTTTGCTGGCCAGCGAGGGAAATGACTGGGACCGAGTCGGTGACAAACTATCAATTTTATACGATTTTTAGCATGCCAATCCCTTTGTGCAGCTGATTTAACACAGTTTGTGAGATGTTTCTGCTGTCTGACAATATAAATAAAATAATAAGCAAAAGTCTTAAACAATCTTAATTCAACATTTACTGTTCAAGTTTTCAACAACCAAAGGCATTACAAGTTATTGGATATTATTGTTCAACATCAGAAAAAAATTAAACTGGTTTGGAACAAGTAAAAGGTGAGTTCCCCTTCGGTTGGGGAACTCCAGTGCTATAAGTGGATTTGATGTTAAAATCCACGTATGGGAGGTTTCGGTTCAGAAGCCGCTTGTCTGAAAGAGTATTGAACGGGCCAATGAAAACAATTTATTGTTTGTGCTGCATTGCCAATTAACTGAGCATATAAGCACACCTGGCGCCAGCAAACACCATCCTTTTTGCTTCAGAGACTTTTCTGATCGAGTCGATGAGGGTTCCTCCTGCTGTGATCCAGCGATGCCGAGCGAACGAGAGCTTCTCCCGGTCCAGAGTGTGTACAACGCAGTGGTAGATGGTCGAGCTGGGTTTTCTCTCTTGCCTGGCGATCCTTTGGGTCCGGTCCTCCAGAGCGGTGCGTATAAAGTTGCAACTTCACAAAGAGAGCAACACAGTCGTGCAGCACAACCTTTTCAGGACGGCGCTCCAACTGTGCGTTTCTGGATGCTGTGGGTTTCTGTCCTCGGATGATGGGCACGGGCACTGCGTTACATGCTCCAGCATAGTCGGGAGTCGCAGGCATCTAGATAATTTCTAGGAAAAATATGACAGTACATTGGGAAAGCGTGAAGTCCTGATCGCAGCATCCAGGGAGGATGCTGCGGAGACCACCTGCTACACAATGGGGAGATATGATGGCTAAATAAATGGACTAGCCCTGAGAAGGGGGAGTACGCATATAATAAGATGGTTAGCGGAGAGGGAAGACACGGGTCTGCCTGTGAGGGGGGACTGCGCTGTGGCAAAAATAAGCATATGGGATCGCCTAGTGGTGATCACTCATAGCGGGTACCTATTCCCAAAACGCGGGCTGACCAGCGGGCAGACCTACAACGTAATGGGCCAGCAAGTGACTCCTCCTCTGAGTCAGTGCTGGGGGCCTCGGAGGAATCTGCAGGGCTCACCTAAGCAGGGAACTAAACTGACAGATGAAAAGGCGCACGTATCTTTGTGTTAGGGAGAATGGCGCAGCAATTGTCTTTTAACACCTTAACAAAGTTGTTTCCTCAATCACCAAGGGATACCTAATACCCTTAAGGAAACCGGCTCCACTCACAGATTGTAAAACCTTGCAAATGTGTTAAGTGTCACCCAGCCCGCAGCTCTACAGATGTCTGTTAGAGAGGCGCCGCGTGCACGCGCCCAAGAAGATGCAATGCTCCGAGAGGAGTGCGCACGCACCCTTGGGGGACATGGCTCACCCTGGCTCTGATAAACGTGGGAGATGGCATCCACTATCCAGTGGGCCAACCTCTGTTTCAATACGGCACTTCCCTGCTGCCGACCATCATAGCAGACGAAGAGCTGCTCAGATGATCTAAGCTTTGAGTGCGGTCCGGATAAAGTCGCAAAAGCTGGGTCTGCCTCCTCCAAGGGTTGTGCTTGCAGGCTTACTACCTGGTCTTTAATGATGTGATAGGAACCTTGGGCACATATCCCGGGCGGGGTCTCAGGAAACGTGAGAGTAAGCCAGCCCGAATTACAGGCACGAGTCACTGACCGAAAAATGCCTCCAGGTCCCCGACCCTCTTAATCGATATCAACGCGACCAGCAGAGCTGTCTTCAGGGACAGAAATTTTAAAGATACTGAGTCGAGGATCGAAGGGATCTTACGCAGGCTTGTGAGAACGAGGGCAAGATCCTAAGACTGCATGAGAGCGGGGCAGGGTGGATTAATTCGCCTAGCACCTCTGAGGAACCGGATGATAAGGTTATGCCTTCCCACGGTGCTGCCAGCCACCGGGTCATGAGAGCGGAGATGACAGCCTAGTAACCTTGAGTGTGGAGGGTGACAGCCTGCTCTCCAGCTTCTCTTGGAGTAAAGAAAGCACAACGCTGATCTGGCACATTTTGGGGGTCTTCTCTGCGAGAGACGCACCATTCAGAGAATAGACTCCACTTCAGGGCATATGTGCGAGTGACTGTATTAACCACCGCAATCGGTAGGTTACATAAGTCTTCCTCGCGTCTAAGGACCACATGTGGAGGTTTAAAAGATTGGGGCGAGGGTGCCAGATGGTGCCCTGTGCCTGAGAGAGTAGGTCCTCTCTCAAGGGGATCTGCCAGGGGAGAGCCGTCGCGAGGAGGGAGAGCTCTGACATCCAGGTCCAGTTGGGCCAGAGGGCGCAACCAGCAAAACCTGTTCCTCGTCCTCCCTGACCTTGCACAGTAACAGCGTGAGCAGGCTCACTGGGGGAAACGCATACTTGCGTGTGTCCCGAGATCAGCTGTGGGTCAGTGCATCCGCTCCGAGAGAGCCCTTGGTCAGGGAAAAGAACAACTGGCAATGAGCGTTCTCGGGGGAAGCAAACAGATTGATCTGGGCTTTCCCGAATCTAGCCCATATCAGCTGAACAAGCTCGGGGGGGAGTCTCCCTAAATGCTGCCATGAGAGCACATTGGCCGCACGGTTGAGCTTGCCTGGAACGTGAATGGCACGCAGCAATTTCAGCTGCGGATGACTCCAGAGAAGCAGACAGCGGGCGAGCTGAGACATGCGGCGAGAGCGAATACCTCCCATGCGGTTGATATACGCCACTGCCGCCATGCTTTTCGTCCTGACCAGCACGTGCTGCTGCTCCAGCAGCGGAAAAAAACGGTGGAAAGCGAGGAACACTGCCAACAGCTCCAGGCGATTGATATGCCAATGCAACTGGGTTCCTTTCGACAGGCCCGCAGCTGTATGCCCGCAGCACACAGCCCCCCAGCCCGAGATCTGCCCGAGTGCCCACTGCAGTGCAGGGGACAGCTGGGGTGGTTCGCCCTTTTGCAAAGGCTAGCCGTGATCTTAACTGCGCAACAGTCATGACATCGCAATGACGACATGAACTGCCCGCGAGCAGCGCATTAACATGCTGGACCCCCAGACATGCTACGCAGTGCTCGTGCCCATCATCCGAGGACAGGAAACCACCACATTCAGAAACGCACGGTCGGAGCACCATCCTGAAAAAGACGTGCTGCACGACCGTTTTGATCTTTTTTTGAAATTGCAACTTTATACGCACCACTCTGGTGGACTGGACCCAAAGAACGCCAGGCAAGGGAGAAACCCACCTCGACCGTCTGCCACTGCGTGTACACACTCTGGACCGAGAGACTGCTCTCATTCGCTCGAAATCGCTGGATCACAGCAGAAGGAACCCTCATCTGCTCTCTCAGAAGGCTGTAAAAGTCTCTGAAGCGAAATGGATAGTGTTTCCTTGCTTTCCCTGCGCTTATATGCGGAGTTAATTGCAATAAGCCACAGGTGTGCAAGCTTACGATGCCAACTCATTTGGCATTTCATTGGCCTGTTATATACTCTTTCAGACAATTGGCTTTCTGAAACGAAATCCCCATTTCGTGGATTAAAATCCACTTATAGCATTGAAGTGGAAATGTAGTTAAGCTAGTAGTATCACTACTTGCAGCTCTCAGACTGATTGTAGTAGCCTAATGCTTTTAGTGGCAGAGAAGATTAACATAACTGGTAGACGTGGTGTGCTGAAATCAAACTGGAAAACCATTCAAAAGCATCAGACAAACAGCGCTTTAATAATGGCTTAAGCAGAAGGCATCGTGTATATCAAAAACAGGTAAAGCAACAGATTAATATTATTCAACATATTTAGATGTAACCCCATTTGTAATCTTTAACATTTTCATAAGTAACTGTTATTTAATTACACATTATTCTCAGTAACTGTAAGGAATTACTGTTACTTTAATTTTGTAAAAGAAAACTACGTAAACCTGTTACACCTAACTAGTTACTCCACAACATTGGTCCAACTGCACTGCCTACAACAGCTTTGCTAATTTACTAATCAAAAACACTTTCTCTGTCAGTCCATTGTCTGTAATAGCCCCTTTACTGAATGTTTCTCCCTCAGTTATTCATTATGCTTTTTAGGCTGTGATATTACAAATCAATTGCATTTCTGAGGCAAAACAGACTAAGGCTAAATTGAATGATATGATGTTATTAAAAGTGTTGATAAAATGGTTGCTATTTTATTCAAAGTGTAAAAACGGAATTTAAAAAGTAAAGTAATATAAAGATTAAAACTATATATATATATATATATATATATATATATATATATATATATATATATATTCATCAATGTATAATAAATATACAGTTTAGGTTAGAATTATTAGCCCCCCTTTTTATTTAGTTTTATTTTATTTATTTATAATGGAGAGAAATATTCTAAACATAATAGTTTTAATCAATCATCTCTTTAACTGAATTAATTTATCTTTGCCATGATGACAGTAAATAATATTTGACTAGATATTCTTCAAGGCTGCATTTACACTGCAGATCTCGATGTTCAATTCCGATTTTGTGACTGTATCCAATTTGTTTGATGACCTGCTTGCATCATTTTTTAAAAATGACTCGTATCCGATTGTCTGCATTTACACAGCACTCGGCAAAGGCGTAATGACCAGGAAAAAAAGAGCGGGCGCTGACTAGCAGTTGATAATTAAAGAGAGCTCTTTTCTCTATTCCTTTATGTGATCTGTTCTCAGCTTTTGACAAGCTGTTTTTATATAGTTTATGACAGAAAGGTATTTATTTGTCTATTTTTGGTATAAAAAAACCTTTTTTTTTGTAAAAAAAAACCTTTAGACCTTTAAACCATCTTAATGTAATGTCCATGCCATGATTTATGCATGTGATGTATGCACTAGTTTTAGATTAGTTTATATTGGTTACATGGCGGACATGTTCTCTCACGGTCTCGTTAACACACTTAAATACCTGTGTTATATGACAGTATAAAAGCTGTTTAAGTCCCCGTGTATGAGATTTAAGGTTTGGGACTCTGCTGAAGTCTGTTCTAAAATGAAAGTGTCAAACTTGACATCATTCTTTATGGTTTTTAATGACGAGCCACTTGCATTGACAGGTGAAAATACGATCTACCTGCTTACACTGCAGACAGGAGAACACAGATCCGATTCATATCAAATAAATTTCCACAAATTAATAAGGTCTAAATCTGATTTGAGTATATCGGAATCCATGTGTTTTGTTCCTGCTTACGCGTACATGGGCCATATCCCATCTGTGCCACATGGTAGAAAAAAATCCGGATCGAGTCACTTAAGCAGTGCAGTGTAAATGCTTCTATACAGCTGAATGTGACATTTTAAGGCTTAACTAAACTTAATTAGGTTAACTAGGCAGATTAGGGTAATTAGGCAAGTTATTGTATAGCGATGGTTTTTTCTGTAGCCTATCGAAAAAGTATACCTTAAAGGGGCTAATAATAATGACCTTAAAATGGCCTTTAGAAATTTTAAAAACGCTTTAATTTGAGCTGAAATAAAATAAATAAGAATTTCTCCTAAAAAAAAGTCAATGCTGACTCAGAAGGATTCTTAGCAGACTAGCATACAATTGCATCTGTGTTAACAGCAAAAACTCAAATATTCCTCTGACCAGTTAATTTTTCAACTACTGTGATCTGAAAGATCTTTATGAAATGTTACTTGTATGCAAAATGTTTCTAAAATGTTGTATGTGTTTCAGGTCATACTTTGGCTCCACTAAGAATTCTTCTTCTGGGTAAAAGCGTGTCTGAAAACAGCCGTGTGGGAAACTTGATCTTTGGCAGATCAGCGTTTGACAGTGAAGCTTCTCCAGATGTTGTGGAGAGAGTTGGAGGAAGACTGAAGCACAGACACGTGACGCTCATCAACAGTCCTCAGCTGCTCAACACACACATCTCAGATGATCAGATCACACAGACGGTCAGAGAGTGTGTGAGTCTGTCTGATCCAGGACCTCATGTGGTGCTTCTGCTCCTCCAACATCAGCAGTGTTCAGCAGAAGATCAAGAGCGTGTGGAGAAGCTGCAGGTCTCTTTCTCTGAGCGCCTTCTTCAACACACCCTGGTGCTCAGCACACAAGAGCCCACTGAACCCAATCAGATCCTGCAGAAGATCATCAAGAAGTGCTCCAACAGACACGTCAGTCTTCAGACAAGCAGCTCTGCTGATCATCTTCTGCAGGCCTTTGAGGACATCGAGAAGAGCAATGAGGGACGACACCTGATTCCTGCAGCTCCATCTGGAGACTCACAGTGTTCCACAGTGGATCGGGACACACAGACATGTGAGTGTGATGATAATTGCTTTTTTAGTAGTGTATGAACAATGTTTTATGGAATAGTTCACATTTCCACTGAGAGGTTCTCCTGAAGTTCACTATTATCTCCACTGTTTTGAGTGTGTTCAGCTCCAGGTTGTTGTATCTGCACCATAAAGCCAGCCGCTCCACCTCCTGTCTGTATGCAGACTCGACACCGTTCTGGATGAGGCAGATAACAGTAGTGTCATCTGCAAACTTCAGGAGCTTGATAGAAGGGTCTTTTGCGGTGCAGTCATTGGTGTACAGTTCGAAGAGCAGTAGAGAGAACACATCCCTGGAGGGCACCAGTGCTGATGGTGCAGCTGGCTGTTAGATGTAATTTTTGCCCAGTCTTACTAGCTGTTGTCTCTCTGTGAGAAAGCTGGTGAGAAAGACAGAGCTAGGAACAGAGAGCTCGGTCAGTTTGTACAGTTTGTATCAGTGATGGGACAATGGTGTTAAAGGCAGAACTGAAGTCCACACCAGAATCCTTGCATAGATCCCTGGTTTGTCCAGATGTTGTAGGGTATAATGCAGTCCCATGTTGACTGCATCATCCACAGACCGGTTTGCTCTATAGGCAAACTGCAGGGGGTCCAGCAGGGGTCCAGTGATGTCCTTCAGATATGCTAGCACCAGTCTTTCGAATGACTTCATGGCCACAGATGTTAAGGCAACAGGTCTGTTGTCATTGAGTCCTGTGATCTTTGGCTTCTTCGGGATTGGGATGATGGTGGAGTGATTAAAGCAGGATGGAACTTTGCGCTGTTCCAGTGATCTGTTGAAGATCTGTAAGAAATGGGAGCCAGCTGGTCAGCGCAGGTTCACAGACAGGCTGGTGAAACACCGTCTGGGCCTGGTGCTTTCCTTCTTTTCTGTTTACTGAAGATCTGACGCACATTCTCCTCACTGATCTAAAGTGCAGGGGGGAGAGGAAGATGGCTGGAGGTGTTGATGGCTGTGTAGGGAGATGGACCAGGCTGTGTTGATGTGTTGTTTATGGCTGTGTAGGGAGATGGTCCAGGCGGGTGTAAGGTGTCTGGTCATAGGTGTCAAAAACACAGTAGACATATTCAGTTCGTTTGCAAGATGTTTATTGCTGTCGATACTGGAGGATGGTGTCTTGTAATTAGTGAAACCTTTTAAGCCTCTCCACAGTGATGCAGGGTCTTTAGCTTAAAACTGGTTTTGCAGCTTTTTGGCATAGCTCTTCTTAGCCACACCAATCTTTTTTTTCAGTGTGTTCCTGGCCTGATTGTACAAGATCCTGTCCCCACTCCTGTTGGAATCCTCTTTAGCCTGACGAAGCTGTCTGAGTTTTGGTGTGAACCATGGTTCCCCTTCGGATGGGGAACTCCAATGCTATTTGTGGATTTTAATTATAATCCACAAATGGGAGATTTTGTTTCAGAAAGCCAATTGTCTGAAAGAGTATACAACGGGTAAATGAAATGCCAATGAATTGGCATCGTAAGCTTGCGCACGTGTGCCTTATTGCCAATTATCTCCGCATATAAGCACAGATGGAGCAAGCACACGCTATCCTTTTCGCTTTAGAGATTTGACAGCCTTTTGATTGAGTCGATAAGGGTTCCTCCTGCTTTCTACAGCAATTCGAATGAACGAGAATTCTCCCGGTCCAGAGTGGGTACACGCGGCGGGACCGTCGCGAGGAGTGAGAGCTCTGATATCCAGGTCCGGTTGGGCTAAAGGGGCGCAACTAGCAGAACCTATTCCTCGTCCTTCCTGACCTTAGACAGTAACTGCGCGAGCAGGCTCACTGGGGGAAACGCATACTTGCGCATGCCCCGAAGCCAGCTGTGGGCCAGTGCATCCGTGCCGAGAGAGCCATCGGTCAGAGAAAAACACAACTGGCAATGAGCGTTCTCGGGGGAAGCAAACAGATCGATCTGGGCCTCCTCGAATCGCACCCATATCAGCTGAACAGACTCGGGGTGGAGTCTCCATTCTCCAGAGCGTAACAGCTGTCGTGAGAGCGCATCGGCTGCACGATTGATCGTGCCTGGAACGTGAATGGGGCGCAGCGATTTCAGCCGCGGGTGACTCCAGAGGAGCAGACGGCGGGCGAGCTGAGACATGCGGCAAGATCGCATACCCCCCCATGCGGTTGATATACGCCGCCGTACTGTCCATCCTGACCAGCACGTGTTGCCGCTCCAGCACCGGTAAAAAGCAGTGGAGAGCGAGGAACACTGCCAACAGCTCTATTGATATGCCAATGCAACTGGGCAACCTTCCACAGGCCCGCAGCCGCATGCCCGCGACACACGGCCCCCCAACCCGTGTTGGAAGCATCTGTTGAAACAACAACATGGCTGGACGCCTGTCCTAGAGGCACACCGGTCTGTAGGAACGAGGAGTCGTTCCAAGGGCTGAGGGCGCGGCGACACAGCGCAGTAACAGAGACCCGGTGTGTGCCCGCGTGACATTCGCGTCTTGAGACTCGATCGTGAAGCCAGTGAGTGGTCTCATATGGAGCAATATGAGCGGCGTGACGGCGGCTGCGGATGCCATATGCCCCAGGAACCTCTGAAAGAACTTCAGTGGGACCACTAGTTTGCTGTCAAGCTCTCTCAGACAGTTCAGCAACAGGCGAGCGCGTTCCTCAGAGAGGTGCGCTACCATGGTGATCGAGTCCAGCTCCATCCCGAGAAAAGAGATCCTCTGCACGGGGGTAAGTTTGCTCTTTTCTCGGTTGACCTGAAGCCCCAGTAGGAGGAGATGCCGAAGCACTTTGTCACTGTGCATAATCAACTGCTCCCATGAGTGGGCTAAAATCAGCCAGTCGTCGACATAATTGAGTATGCGGATGCCCGCGAGCCGAAGGAGAGCCCGAAGGGGAGAACCGCGGAGACTGAGAGAGCCCGAAGGGGAGGACCTTGTACTGCCACGCTCGACCTTCGAACGTGAAGCGCAGAAATTGGCGGTGGCATGGAAGAATGGAGACATGAAAATACGCGTCCTTCAGGTCTATGGCTGCAAACCAATCCCGAGGACGAACGCATTGGAGAATGCGTCTCTGCGTAAGCATTCTAAACGGCAGCTTGTGAAGGCAGCGGTTCAAAACGCGCAGATCTAGGAATGGTCGTGACCCACTGCTCTTTTTGGATACGATGAAGTATGGGCTGTAAAACCCACTCTCCATCTCGGCTGGAGGAACTGGCTCAATTGCACCCTTTGCCAGGAGGGCAGCAATCTCGTCTCGCAAGACAGGGGCGGACAGGGGGTTGACCCTGGAGAAATACAGGCCCGTGAACTTGGGGGGCCGTTTGGCAAACTGAATCGCGTAACCGAGTCTGATTGTGCGTATGAGCCACCGCGAGGGACTGGCCCACGCTAACCAGGCAGGCAGAGCCGCATACTGCCACATACTGCGACCCGCGGAGACAAAGAGAGCCCTAAAGGGAGTATTTTTACTGCCAGACTCGACTTTCAAGAAGTGCATTGCATTTGTTCACAACACAAATAACTGAAGAAACGCACTGCATTTGGTCACAACACAAACAACTGAAGAAACATTGTGACTAAATGCAGTGCGCTTCCTCAGTTGTTATCATTGTGACCAAATGCTGCGCATCTCTTTAGTTTTGTGACCAAATTTGTGCATTTGTGTTGTGAGAATTTGCAACAGGTGTGCTGTCAAATTGATAAAGATCATTTTTTAATTTCCTGGTGTTTTTTGTAATAGCATGTGCTTTCTTAAATTGCAGCATGTTAAGATCTCGCGGCCACCGTGAATAAAAGTAGAGATAATACAATAGAATTGTAAAAGAATTTTTAGGTGTTGGTTGGGACAAAAACTCCTTTTAATAAGGAAAATATTCCTTCTATCGCAAGCTGTTGCTTTTAGTTGGAAAACTTGTTTAAATCAGCCTTTAGGCTTGAAAGTCCGACATACATCAATCTAGCAACTTGCGCTTGCGTGAACTTGTCAGAGGAGGTGCCGAGTGAACGTGTTTTAATCCAAGAGTGTTAAGAAGGTTAAGAATGTCCTAGATGACATTGCTCCTGTTAGAAAGAGGACCAGGAAACAAAAAGCACCTTGGAGAAACTCAACAGCAGTACAAATGATGAAAAGTGCAGAAAAGCTGAGTGTATATGGAGAAAGACAAAACTTGCTTTCTTAACACTCCCATATCCCAGGCTGGCCTGTTCGGCGACACCATTGGGGGATTCCCCCAGGAATTCTCTGCTGTGAAAGAGCAGTTCAAGGCGATGGGTGAAGTCATCTATCAGCGGGCTCGGAAAACAGCTCCTCCCGCTGCCCCTTCCGCTGCAGCAGCTCCTCAACGAAGGTGTCCACCCGGGCTTCAACATATGCTCTGCTTCCACTGCCCGCTCCACCGGCAAAGTGGCAACGCCGAGCCTCCCGCAGGACAGCAACGCCACCGCCCCAGGGCGCTGCTAAGTCCAGGAAACGGACCGCGAAGCATTCACAGAACAGGCCATTTTCCGCCCTCCAGCTCACAGCGCCGGGACCCCTCGCCTTAGGCCATCAGAGTGCAGCAGAACGGACTCCTTTCTCTCACTTGGCCTCACATCGGGATCCAGGGCGGAAGGTAAGAGAGATTCTCTATTTTCATCTCTTCCTTGGGACGCACTGCTTCTCGGGATGAGCACTCACACGTCACTTCGATGGTGTCATTAGCATACGCTCTGCTGGCCTGGTTGGTGCCGCTCAGTTTGTCGCGGTGGCTCATACGGACGGTCAGACTCGGCTATGCGATTCAATTTGCTATTCGCCCTCCCAAGTTCACGAGTGTACTTTCAAGAGGGTCATTCTTGAGAGCGCCCCTGTCATGCAAGAGGAGATAGCTGTCCTCCAGGCGAGATGAGGTCCGGGTTTTACTGCCCGTATTTCATCGTGCTCAAAAAGTGTGGGGCGTTAAGGCCAATCCTAAATCTGCACAGACTGAATGGTCATTTACACAAAATGTCATTCAGAATGCTCATGCAGAAACGCTTGCTTCAGAGGGTCCATCCACAGGATTGGTTTGCAGCCATAGACCTGGAGGGCACACATTTTCACGTCTCCATTCCGACGAGCATGGCAATACAAAGTCCTCCCCTTCGTGCTTTCTCTGTCTCAGCGGGTATTTAACTATCTCGACGACTGGCTCATTCTTGACTTGTCTCGCAATCAGCTGTTTATTCACAGAGACAAAGTGCTTCGGCACCTCAACCAGTTGGGGATTCAGGTCAACTGAGAGAAGAGCAAACTTTGCCCTGTGCAGAGGATCTCTTTCATCTTGGGCTGGAGCTGGATTCGGTCGCTATGGTTGAGCGCCTCACTGAGGAGCGCGCAAGGCTAATGCTTTTTTGTCTAAACTAGCTCAAAAAGAAGATAGTGCTACCACTGTAATGTTTTCAGAGGCTCCTGGGGTATATGGCATCCGCGGCCACGTTTATGTCGCTTGGTTAGCTTCATATGAGACCACTTCAGTGTTGCCTTCGCAATCCAGTCCCCAGACGGGCATGGCGTGTGGGTACAGACCGAGTGCACATCACTCAGCTGTGTCTCCACACCCTCAGCCCCTGGACGGATCTAGCTTTTCTATGGGCCGGAGTGCCCCTAAGGCTAGTATCCAGGCATGATGTCATAATGATAGATGCCTCCAGCACGGGCTGGGGGGCCATGTGCAACGAGCATGCAGCCGCAGTTTCGTGGTCAGGACCCCGCCTGCATTGGCATATCAACTGCCTGGAACTGTTGGCAGTGTATCTTACTCTCCACCGCTTTTTGCCGGTGCTGGAGTAGAAACATGTGTTGGTCAGAACGGACAGCATGGCGACGGTGGCTTAGATCCACCGTATGAGGGGTATATGCTCCCGCCGCATGTCTCAGCTCGCTCGCCGTCTGCTCCTTTGGAGTTACATGCAGCTGAAATACCTGCGTTCCATTCACATTCTGGGCAAGCTCAACCGTGCAGCCGATGCGCTCTCATGGCAGCTAGTGTCCCGAGGAGAGTGGAGACTCCACCCCGATTTAGTCCAGCTGATATTCAAGATAATCATGCCTTGAATTCGGGCCCGGTTATTCTCACATTGTCCTGAGACCCCGGCCTGGCTATGTGCCCAAGGTTCCTACCTCCCCATTTAGAGATCAGGTGGTGAACCTGAAAGCACTGCCTTCAGAGGAGGCAGGCTCAACCCACTCACTGCTTTGTCCCGTTCGCGCTTTGCGCATTTACGTAGAACAAACGCAAAATGTAAGATCATGTGAACAGCTCTTCATCTGTTATGGTGGTCGGCAGAAGGGAAATGCCGTATCAAAACAGAGGTTGACCCACTGGTTAGTTGATGCCATCGTCCTTGCTTATCAATGCCAGGGCGAGCCGCGCCCTCCTAATGTGAGAGCGCACTCTACTAGAGGTGTCGCTTCCTCATTGGCATTATCACGTGGTGCCTCTCTCACAGATATCTGCAGAGCTGCGGTTTGGGCGACACCTAACACATTCCCGAGGTTCTATATTCTTCGAGTGGAGTCAGTTTCCTCCTGGTTATTGGGTAACCCCAATCAATCGGGGTTGGAATTAAGCTCGATGTTACAAACGCTTGCTGCGACAAGCTCCCTAACCCTTTTTTCTACTCTACTAGTAACCTTCCCTTCTCAGGCGAACCCTAGAGAGTTCCTCCGAGGCCCCCAGCATCGACTCAACAGAGGAGTCGAGTGCATGGCTCAGTGTGCGGTTGGTACGCCCAGTTTTGGTCTAAATGCATATTGAGGATTGGTGCCAGCTATGTGCATCCCCATTCAGTGATGCCATATGCATTATTACCACAGTGTGTTCCCCCTTATTAGGCGGTCCCGTGTCTTCCCTAAACAGCTAACCAGCTTATCATATGTAGCATATGATAATTTAGACTCTTACACTGTTTAGAAATGGATCTTCTAAAAGTGGTAAATGCTTCACTTCTTCCAGTTGTTAAACCCCTCTTGAAAAGAGCAACCAGGATAACACCCTATTGAGCAATTACAGGCCAATTTCGCATCTCCCTTTCATTGGCAAATGTCCCACAAGGTTCAATACTGGCACCCCTCCTGTTCAGCCTATATATGCTCCCACTGATTCAAATAATGAGAACAAACCAAATCTCCTAACACAGCTATGCTGAACAAATAGAAAACTGAAGTCATTGTGTTTGGGAACAAAGATGAGGTTACAAAATAATCAAGAGGTCAAGAATCTTGGTGTGACTCTGGAGTCAGATCTGAGCTTCAGTAGTCATGGCAAAGCAGTAACTTAACTACCATACACTCATCTTAAAAACACTGCAAGAGTCTTCCGTGAGGAAACTTGTTCATGCTTTTGTCAGCAGCAGGATGGATTACTGTAATGAACTCTTCACTGGTCTTCCCAAAAAGACAGTCAGACAGTTGCAGCTCATCCAGACCGCTGCTGCCAGAATTGTGACCAGAACCAAAAAAAGCAGAGCACATAACACCTGTCCTCAGGTCTTTACAGTTACAGACTCCCAGTTACATTACAGTTGCAGATCGCACTACTATGTCTTTTTCTTTTTCATTAATTCATAACTTGTTTTAGCACATTTTAATCTGTTTTTAATCAATTTTATTATTTGTTGTTTTTATTTTCTTATACTTATTTATTTTATTCCTGTTTATGTAATGCACTTTTAATTATGATTGTGAATGAAATATAAATAAACTTGCTTTGCCTTACCTATATATTTATTAATATCCAAAAAAATTGTGTGGTATTTTAAAAAGTAGAGGTGAAATTTTAATTTCAGTTTATTATTTTAATTCCAATGTTTCATTAGTGCAAAATCAAAGGGCAAGCTTCAGTTTTACATAGTAAACTAATTATTCTAATTACATAATGATAATTTTGGTCAATCACAATTCAATTCATCTTTATTTCTATAGCGGTTTTACAATGTAGATTGTGTCAAAGCAGCTTCACATAGAAGATTACAGTGAATTGACAGTGTCAGTTCAATTTTCATTGTTAAGGTTCAGTTGAGCTCAGTTCAGTGTGGTTCAATATTCACTGCTGAAACTTCAAACACTGAAGAGCAAATATATCGATGCGCAGCTCTAAAGATCCCGAACCATGTGAGCCAGTGGCGACACTTTAGGCAGCTATGCGGCACTAATGGTATTCCTTAGGCCCAGACAAAGTTGGGCTCACAGTGTAGGTGCAAATGTGGCCAAGTTATCTTAACCACCTTTAGCAAATATTTGGCACACTGAGCTCTGGCTAATGTGGCTATGAGCCTAAAGCGGCCCAGAGAAGATATGGCAAATGTGGCCCAGTTATCTCAAAACATATATTGCTCACTTTTGGTGAATATTCGGCACAGTAAGCTCTGGCTAATGTGGATTTGAGCCTATAGTGGCCCAGAGAAGATATGACAATGTGGCCCAGTTATCCTAAAACAAATGTGGGCCAATTTTGGCAAATATTTGGCACAGTTAGCTCTGGTTAATGTGGTTGGGAGCCTAAAGCGGCCCAGAGGAGATAAGGCAAATGTGGCCCAGTTATCTTAAAACATATGTGGACCACATAGACTAAAGTCACCATCATGGAGAAAAGTGTTGGGTTTAGTTGGGCTCATAGCCCTGAAGCTATTACTATAAAGGATTTTGGGCTGCTGTAACTTTCAGAACTTTGCTTGAAAAAAGTTCCAATACAGCAAAGTAAAAAATAAAAAAAATAAAATGAAGTGAGGCACAGCCTGTGATGAAATAATATAATGCACTGCTGTTAGCCAATGTTTAATCCATTATTAGAAGTAATGTAATAACATGCTTGCACAAGCCACAGAATTATGGTTTATAAGGTAATAAAATTATATGGTTCAACTTCTGCTTACAGAGACATCAATAATCATGAATAATCACAAACAGGAAACATCACAAACAGGAAAATAAAAGTGAAAAAATCAACAACGTCAACATTAACAGCAGAATCAACAGCAAATATTACAAACTGGAGCATTAATAAGCTGTATAATGTATTTATACTGCAATGCATGCTTGGATTGGATAAACTGGGGCCCAGTTTAGGGTCAGTTCTGGTTAATTTGTTAGAATTCTGACTAATATGTGGTATTGCTTTGGCTTAAGTGTCTGCTAAATGACTAAATGTAAATGTAAACAGGATTGGACCGCCCTAGAGCCATAATTTCATTTAGTATGTGGTCCAGATGTAAGTGTCTGGTGTGGGCCGGCTCTGGGCCAGAATAAAAGCAAATTGTGGCCCAAATTGTGGCCCAGAATAGGGTCAGTTCTGGTTCATTTGGTTGAATTCTGGCTGATATGTCATATTGCTATGACTTAATTATGGCCCAGATCTGGCAAACAGGAGCGGACCGCCCAAGTGCTATAATTCCATGCACTATGTGGGCCGGATGTAAATGTCTGGTGTGGGCTAGATTTGAGCCACATGAATTTTGCTAGCTGGGTGAGAATTCTGTTCATCGTATCATCCATTTGTATCCAATAAATTACTAATACTTTTGACTCTGAAGAAATTCCTCTCCTGACCTTTTTTATTGAACATGGATGGAATTAACTATATATTCCAACAGAATTTTACTGTAATTTTTATGAAAACTTGTGTACATTTTTATGCATTTTGCTACAAATATTTTTAATTTCATATGAACAATATTTTTCTTTTCTTTATATTAGACTCACCACACTTATAATGCATTTGTAAATCTAGCCCTCATGGTTTAAAACTGATGCATTTCCTCTTTTACAGGTTCAGCTGAGAGTGAGGATGAACTGAGGATTGTTCTTCTGGGAAAAACTGGAGTTGGTAAAAGTTCAACAGGAAACACAATCTTAGGAAGAGACGCATTTGCTGCAGATTTATATGAAGAATCTGTTACTAAAGAAAGTCAGAGAGAATCATGTGAAATCAATGGCAGACGCATCACTGTGATCGACACTCCAGGACTGTTTGATACTGAACTCACTAATGAGGAGATCCAGAGAGAAATCAGACGCTGCACCTCCATGATTCTGCCTGGACCACATGTATTCATCATGGTGCTCAGTTTAGGACAGAGATTTACTAAAGAGGAGGAAACATCAGTGAAGTTCATCCAGGAGATGTTTGGTGAACACTCTCTAATGTTCACCATAGTGCTCTTCACTAGAGGAGATGATCTGAAGAAAAAAACCATTGATCAGTGTTTGGGTAAACCTGGATCTGTGATCAGAAAACTGATAGAAGCTTGTAGAAACAGATTCCATGTGTTCAACAATAATCAGCCTGAAGACCGAACACAAGTGTCTGAACTACTGGAGAAGATAGACAACATGGTGAAGGCAAACGGAGGAAGTTTCTTCTCATGTAAGATGATCAGAGAGATGGAGAGAGAAAAACAAGAACAGCAGATGAAGATCCTGATGGACAGAGTTAAAGAAACAGAAGAAAAGATGAAGAGACTAGAAGAAGAAAATGAAAGAATGAAGATGATGATGGAGGAAGAACAAAAGAATCAGGAGAAAGAGAAAAAGTATGAAGATGAGTTTAAAGAAAGAGAAGAAGAACATAAAATACAGATAAGAAAACAAAAGAAATGGGACAAACAGAAACAAGAGGAAGAGAAGAAGGGAATAGAAGAAAAAAAGCTGATTTCAGATGAACAGATTCAGAAACTCGAGAGGGAAACGGATGGAAAATTCAAAGAGAAAGAGAGAAAAGAAAGAGAGAGACAAAAACAATTAGATGATTCAGAAAAGAGACTGGAAGAAGAAAAGAAGAGAGAAGATCAACATAACAGCGAGGAGAAACTGAAACTGTTAGAGAAAGAGGAGATTATGAGGAAAAGTCACGCTGAAACTGATGATTCACTACAGGTGAGTGTTACTGTCGGCTTTCATCTTTGTCCTGTTACTAAAATGTATAGCTAATAAAAATAATACTACAATCAGCTCTCATAGACAGACAAACCAAAGCTCTCAAGGCTTTTTTACATATTTCTTACTGGTTTATTTGTGTTGAATCCCAAAAGGTCGCAGCCAACAGGAAACTGGAGACTATATGCAGGGAGTGGTACTGGAGTCTCCACAACGCCATGATGGAAATTGAGAACAAACTACACAACCAAATAGAAAATGAAGCAATTCATGAAGTTGAGGAAACTGATCTTCACAGAGAACTGAAGACGACCTGTGAAGAAGTGGAAAAATCCATGTCAGAGTTCTTTGAGAAAGACACGGATAAATATTTACTGATTCAGTGGAAAACATCATTTGAAACCAAAATCAAGAAGCTTCAGGAGAACATTGTGAGAGAAACAAAGAGGAAATTAAAGGAGGTTCTTCAGCAACATGACATAAATAGAAGGACTGATGCTCAGAGGACACATCATGAAAACACTCTTTATGAAAAGTGCAAAGTGCCTGACATAAAAAACAAAGATAAAACAAATGATAAAAGAACAGTGAAGAGAAATTTTAATTCAGTTTGGGAGCAGAGTATGAAGGAGATCACCAGAGACACTTCTGCAATCAGAGAGATCGACATAATGAGAGATGTGAGGAAGATCCTCAGTGACGTCTATGAAAGTGCTCCTGTAGACCAATGGAACGAAAGCAGGGATATTTTTAATGTAAAAACTTATTCACATTATGTATGGCTGAAAAGAAACTACAGGCTCAGTGGTCTACTACAATTTACAATGGAGTGGTTTGGTTACGTTCTGTCTAAAGCAGATGAAGCCCAGATCAGATCATTAGTTGCAGATGTTGCTCATCAGACAGACAGAATGATTCAGTCATTCAATATCACAAAAATGGGCTACAACATCAGCCTTATTCAACAACTCATAGAGTACATCAACACAAGAGAAACAGAACATGAGGAAGGAGCAGTGAAATATGTGTTCAAGGATGAGTTCTTCATTGATTTGGTTTATTCCATCTGTAAAAGAGCAAACAAGACGATCACCGACCAACACAGACTCTTCAGAGAAGCCAATGATCCTGAAATATACTTAAAAAATAAACGAGAAGAGTACTATAGTTTTTTTCAGAAATACTGTAATGGAGCAAAACCAGCTGCTGTTTTAGGTCAAATCATCTGTCAGAAACTGAAGGAGCCCATTGAGCAGAGCATCTACAAGAAAACTGCCAGAGATTTAGCAGATGAAATGAAAACAGACTGTGCATCACTGAGTGGAAACAGATCAAATCTGGAGAAACAAATCCTGAAGACACTGGCAGAAGAGGAGGACTTTGACAAATACATGAACTACATTCATTATCCCAAAGATCACTTTAAGAAGTTCATTAGAGATGAAGTCAGTCGCTACATCAGAGATAAGTTCAGCATCAGTGTTTTACCCAAGATGAAGGAGAACATTAAACTCCTGCAGCAGAAGATCATGAACGCAGCACATCAATCTACTGAACATGTTCAAGTCAACAGTGGAGATGTTGGTTTGTGGTTGAAGAGTTTCACACAGCAGCTCTCAGATCAGCTGATCTTCTCTGAAAAAGACCTCAGTGGAGTCAAACATGATGATGTTGATGATTTCACACTCCTAGAAGATGTGATCAGACAAGAGCTTCCTGCTGTAATGTCAGACATCAGCAGCAGATTCAACACAGACACATTTCCAGTAAAGCTGGACTATAAGTTCAGGCCAGATGAGCTTCTGATCGATCACTTCTGTCAGTGCTGTTACGTTTAGTGTCCGTTCTGTGGAGTCGCCTGCACCAACACCAGAGAAAGCCAAGATGGAGATCACAGTGTTCCTTTTAATCGTGTAACTGGACTAAATGGGCAGTTTTATGAAGAAACACCAAACTTGTCTGTTAGAATCTGCACATCAGCAGTAGCCAGTTATCAGTCTTTTTATCCCACTGCCTTAACTAAATTAGTCTACTGGAGAGATTACAGAAGAGCAGGATGAGGTTATGCAGACTGGAGCATCACTCCCACTTTCTTTGAACTGCCCTACTGGAACTGTTTTGTCAGTAGATTCCAGGAAGATCTAGAAAAATACTACAGTAAAACATTTGAGGAAAGTGGTAAAATACCAGATTAGTGGAGACAATTCACAAAGCAGGAAGCTATTGAGAGTTTAGAATAATACATCTAATGCAGGAGATGAAGAATGAGAAACTGAATCTCCTCAGAACAATCTGTTATTATTTTTATACGTTCATCAATAGCCGCATTTCCACTATCGGGCCAGTGTGAGCCAGGGCTTTAATCGGGCCGGGCCGGGCCAATAGCCCGGGAGGTGGAGAAATGAGGCCGAAATCATGTCGCGTTTCCACTGTCGGGCTTGTAGCTCACAGCGCGTCACACAAACACCGCCTACAGAACGTCCCCGAATCAAACGTCACACAACCCGCCCACTTCAGCAGGAATGAGGCAGATAAAGCACACCATGGAATCATCACGAAACGAAACCATTAAAATGAAGACAACCGAAACAAACAAATGACACGTTACTGTACAGCAGTACATGAAATGTCTATACGCACAGACCTGTGTGTTTCCATTCATTACATTTGTTTACTCGCAGACCGACTGTTGGCATTGTGCATCGAGCGCTCTCGCCACTAACGGACCCATCACAGTGAGCGCACACATCCATAATATAAAGCCACAGAAATTCTCCTTTATAACTCGATATAGCACATCTTGTTAAGTGTTTCCGGCACAAGAAGAGCGAGTAGCCTAATAAAATATAGCCATATTTGTTGCGCTCAGCAGCTATTCACTAAAGCTCTTTATTTAAAGTTTCATTTATAAATTAAACCACATCATATAAAAACATAAACAGTTGTTTGAGGATGTAGAACACATTTTGTGTGTGGGCTTTCCCCCAATGCGTTTAAAGCTGCGCTGCACAGGACTGAGTGACAGAAAAAAAGGTAGGCTAGATTCTGCTTTCACTCACCCAAATAATGCTCTGTTTGCGCGATTTGATTAATATCATCGCATTCAAATACTTTATAAATGATATTTCAAACCTTCTCTGGTGTTTATTGTTTTTAGAAAATATCTAAAATCTTTTTTTTCTTCAGATAGGTCTTTGTAAAATGAAAGTTAGGCTATATGTGGCTTTAAAATGGTTTGATTTATGTATTGTATATAGGCTACCTACATTGTTATAGCTAGCTTTTGTTTATTTTATATTGGTTTATTTATTTAATGTGGTTTTATATATATCCGATATTTGTAATTCTTTAAATTATATTTCAATATAGCTTAGGCTATTTTATCAAGATATGACACTATATTGTTTAAAGTCTACGAAAGTGGGCATGTAATTTGATAAGTTTTATGTCTTTCTGTTGTATTTATATTGTGTATTATCTCAATATCTGCCCGCTTGCGGCATCAACAGAGCTGTGAAGGGAGCGCTCTTGCCCGGTCTCACTCACACAAACAGGCATTTAAACGCGCACAAACAAACATTTTAAACTTGACAATAACTCTCGAAAACCTTTACTGTCTGCTGTGTCTTTAATATGGTGTAAAGATTATTATGCGCTATTGAAACAAAGGAGGACGCAGCAAAGAACGTCACTATAAATTAAAACTACTTTATTGTTTTATGCAGCAGCCTTACATTTAAAAGGGAAACATAAAGGTGATCATATGCAAAAAGACCCCAGACTATAAGGCCAGATGTTATTTATGTGTTTGGCGCATGTACTCATGTGCGATCAGAAAACTGCCCGCCTCTCCTTTCACTCCGCCCCGAAGCACCAGCTGGCCCTCCTTGGCCCAAGGTATTCGGCGGGCCAAAAAAGGCCTGCCGCTAGCCCCAATAAAGCCCCGCTTTGGCCCGATTAAGCCCCGGAAGTGACAGTGGAAACGCCACTGGCCTTGGCTCGCCCTGGCTCGCTCGCTTCAGGCGCCATAGTGGAAACGCTGCTAATGACAGTCTGAATTTGGCTACAGCTCAGATGAGTTGTATTAAATACACAGGACTAAAGCTAATATTTCATTCCTTATTAAAAAAAATCTACTAAACCACATATTCCTAAATATATGACTAATTGGTATAACTAGATGTTTGAGGTGTAGTACTGTTTAGGACCAATCAAACAATATATTATTATGACCAAAGTCATTTATTATTTGTTTTGTAGTTGTGTATATTCTTCTGTGTGCATGTGTGTCCAGGGTGTTGTTTTATAAAAGGGGTTTTAAAAAAGCGGGAATTAAGGGTGTTTTGGGGCCATGGAGAAGTTTTGACATGCACTGACATTTGTGTTGTTTTCAGTATCTTAAAAACATATTAATGGCCAAAGTGTGATAACACTGTAAACAGCACAAGCTGGGCTACAATAATACCTAAGCAGCATGTTTGTATGTGTTTTTGAGAAAGAAATGTTTATGCATGTTTAGTAAGTGAGACAAGGCCGTGAAACACACAAAGAACATTTGTTCACAAGACTTTTGAGAACTGGATCTGGTAGTCTAGTGTTTTTGCTTCAAAATAATGGGAATATCATCTTGTTCACTTGTTCACAGAAAACAATATAATGAAAATAAAATTTCTAAGTCACTTTTTGAGTGAAAATGGTTTATGCGAGAAGGCGTGAACTATCATTACTATGCAGTGAGTCACACCTGAGAAAACAAAGACCTGCATAATGAGCCATCAGACAGCTATGTGACTAAGGCCCCATTTGCACTTGTGCGTTTTAGTTTGAATACAGCGTTTTAGTTCAAAAACGATCTGCGTCCACACTAGCATTTCTGAACATATCTCCGCCCACACAGCGCCAGCAAAAACGTATATTACGTGACCATTCGCACACTCTGGGCATGCGCATTGTAGTATAAACAGGAAGTGTGTGTCTTGCTCGGCATTTGGTTATTGTTAGTCAACAAAAGCCGGTCGAACAATGAATGCGATGACAAAGAAAACAAGAGAGGTATTTTTGTGGCCAGACGAAGAGGTCTAGTTGGTACTAAACGTAACAAATGAATAACTGCACATTGGTGCCTAAAACAGACAACAGTGCAAGCAACGCTCCCATTTCTGTGTCAGTGTTGTTGTTTATAGTGAAGGATGGTCTGCTGTCTTCCGGTAGCGTTAAAGCCATGTGTTATAGTCATGTGAAAGGGGCTTGACAAATAAGGGAAGGATACGCAATGACACAAAAGCCCCAATCAGGTGGCAAATCTCACCAGCCCCGCCTTCGTTTTCAGATGTCTCCGTTTTCCCTCATCCACACTGAGATGGAGCAGCAGCATTTAAGAATGAAAACGGCCTCTCCATCGTTTTCAAAACGCTCCGTTTTCGGCACTCGAAAACTCCGGCATAGTGTGGACGGATGGCGTAAACGTAGCAAAACTAATGTGTTTTCAAACTAAAACGCATTAGTGTAAACGGGGCCTAAGTGTTTCAAGAAAGAATCTGAGAAAAAAATACATTTATAAATTTTTTTTGTTTGCAGTTTATTTAAAATATTTTTAAATATTACAAAAAAATAACCCGAGACACACTTGTGAGAGTCAGTACACTGTATAAAACTCTGTAAACTATATAAACTTACACATAGCAAATCTACTTGTAAAGTTACTTATAAATACACGTTACATTTAACTTAAGGCATGCACTTGAATTTACACATAGAACAGAGTGTACAGAAGACACAATTAAGGCAAAATCAACAATGTAAATATGAAGAGTGTAAGATAATAGAGGGTGTAAGGTTTGTAAAAGTCCAGTGTGAGCAGCACATTGTCTTAGCTGTGCAGGTAGGAATCTCAGAGCCGGTAGAGCCATGTCAGCAACAGTCCCTCTTTACCGCTGTTGTTTTCACATTTGGATAAAAAAAAATAAACAAGCTGATTACATAAACTACATTATTAACATTTTTGTGATGTTCACTGATACTAGTACTAATTTACCTAATAAACTCAGTTACCACTTAGTAATTATAAACTGAAGAGCACCTGTTTTGTATACACCTGTCTGTTTTTATTTTTCACAATAGCTTAGCATATGCATATTTGATTGGAGAACAGAATGCAAATAACAAATAAACTATATTTTAACACTATCAACCACAAATAAGTTTACCATACTTACATGAAAAACACAATTAGTAAGTTAAAGTGAATGAAGCAGTGGTTTTGAAACATACTAAAGTACTTGAAATAATTTGCTTTATCAGTTCAATAGTTGCTGTGGTAATACATAACTACTAGCCTATTGTAACGACGGGGGGTGACAGAGACTACTGGAGGTAAGATCCACAATGCAGGTTTATTCAACATCAAACAAGCAATGGTCTAATCAGGTGTTGTAATGTCACTGGAAGCAAACAAGACTCGGCAAACTGGATGGGTGAATGAGTGGCTTATGAAGGGTGTCTAATCAGTCTCTGAAAGTCCTCAGGTGATGCGAGTGTAATCAGTTTAGATGAGTGAGCAGGCGTGAGTGTCTGGGAGAAGTGCATGTATGCATATGTTGTCCAGAGGAAGGCGGAAGTGTAGTCCATGGTTATACGGGGGACCAGCGATCTCCGGAGAGTGATCGCTGGTTATCGTAACATAGCCCCCCCCCCCTCTTAAGAGTGGCTTTTAGACGCTCAAAATACAGTTCTGGCGGGAGGTGGAGCGGAGGCGGAACAAGGGGGAGGGATGGAGGGCCAGGACCCTGCACCTGGGGCGTACCTGGGGTGTGGAGCTGAGGCGGGCCTGGAGCATGGAGCTGCGGAAGGCCTGGAGCGTGGAGCTGCAGAGGACCCAGAAAGTGGAGCTGCAGAGGATCCGGAGCGTGGGACTGCGGAGGGCCTGGAGCGTGGAGCTGCAGTGGATCCGGAGCGGGGGCCTGGAGCGTGGAGCTGCAGTGTCCCTGGATCATGAGACATCAGAGGACCTGGAGTACTGCGGGCCGCCAGCAAGGCGAGCTGCCTGTGTAGCGCCGGCAGGGCGAGCTGCCTGTGTAGCGCCGGCAGGGCGAGGAGTCTGGGTGGCGTCGGCAGAGCAAGAAATCTGGGTGACACCGGCAGGGCGAGTTGTCTGGGTGGCACCGACAGGGCGAAGAGCCGGGCTGGGACCAGCAGGGTGAGGAGCTGTGGCCGTTCGGGAAGCTTAGGAGGCGGCGGCCCTTCGGGAAGCTCAGGTGGCGGCGGCCACTTGGGAAGCTCAGGCAGCGGCAGCCACTCGGGAAGCTCAGGCAGTGGTGGCCATTCGGGCAGTGGCGTCGACTCTGGCTGCGGCGTCGACTCTGGCTGCGGCGCTGGCTGCGGCACTGGCAGCTCTGGAGGATCTGGCAGCACTGGAGGGTCTGGCAGCACTGGAGGGTCTGGCAGCTCTGGAGGATCTGGCAATTTTACCAGAAAGACTCTAGAAGGCAGATAAACGTTTGAACATTTATTGTGAATTGTTTGCATGAATGAGAGTTCGTTATGGTGCTTTCATAAAGTTTTTTGGCGTAAGCCCCGTCTATAGTGCAGAACTCTGGATGAGCTGGCAGATCCTGCCTGAAGATGAAGGCAGGGCGAAGCCAACCCCCTGAGTGGAGACGAGGCCAACCTGGTGGTGGTGGTGATGGGGAGGATGGAGGGAAACTTCCGCAACGTCACCTGAATACAGCGAAACAGATTGTTTAGATGAGCTTTTATACATGGCTTGCTTGGTTGTTATAGGCTGACGAGATAATTATTATGAATGACGTGACATCTCAGTCTTCCTGGTAGAACCTTCGCTAAAGCTTTCATCACTAGAGGGTCTGGCAGCTTTGGAGGATCTGACAGTTCTGGAGGATCTGGCAGCACTGGAGGGTCTGGCAGCTCTGGAGGATCTGGCAGTACTGGAGGGTCTGGCAGCTCTGGAGGATCTGGCAGCTCTGGAGGGTCTGGCAGCACTGGAGGATCTGGCAGCTCTGGAGGGTCTGGCAGCTCTGGAGGATCTGGCAGCACTGGAGGATCTGGCAGCTCTGGAGGATCTGGCAGCTCTGGAGGGTCTGGCAGCACTGGAGGATCTGGCAGCTCTGGAGGGTCTGGCAGCTCTGGAGGATCTGGCAGCACTGGAGGATCTGGCAGCTCTGGAGGATCTGGCAGCTCTGGAGATGGCCTTCCAGGAGCAGGAACAGACTTGGGACTGGAAGCCATCTTGTAAGCTGGCTGACTGGGAGCGGCCATCTTGTGAGCTAACTGTGTGGGATGAGTTGCAAGCCCCATTGCCAGGGGTTCTTGCTCCTTAGAATTGTAATCAATGTACAGGCAATGGATTGTAAGGCTGGCGGCTAAACAGGATAACAAGGATAAACAAGGCAAGGGTCTAAACACAGAAAAAACAAGACAAGGAGAAACGCGTTGTAATGTCACTGGAAGCAAACAAGACTCGGCCAACTGGATGGGTGAATGAGTGGCTTATGAAGGGTGTCTAATCAGTCTCTGAAAGTCCTCAGGTGATGCGAGTGTAATCAGTCTAGATGAGTGAGCAGGCGTGAGTGTCCGGGAGAAGTGTATGTATGCATATGTAGTCCAGAGGAAGGCGGAAGTGTAGTCCATGGCTATAGTGTGAACCAGCGATCTCCGGAGAGCGATCGTTGGTTATCTTAACACCTATGGTAATATACACATATAATAATAATAATAATAATACATATATTTGTATGTATTATTATAAATGTTTATTAAATATAACATTACATTTTACTATATAGGCCTATGTTTATCATTATATGCTATACGTTATAGGATACACATTGTATAGCAATGAAACTATAAGTGGTCTGTAAGGACATATTTCAAATAAATCATGAAGGTTAAAATAAAAGACTTACTCGACAGGAATTCTATCCTCAGCTGGGTCTAGACGTTCCATAAAATCTATGCGGTCATCAGAGTCGCGAGAAAGCAAATTCTTCATCGCTGTTCAGTATTGTGCTTCTTCACTCATGTACCGTGCCATCATTCAAACGAAAGTAAGTAACTATAATAAAGCTTGTCATTTGATGCCATGTCTCGAGGAGCGTGTCCATTATTACCTGGCTCACCTAAGTTAATTTCCATATGAACTGCGCGCTCATTGAAGGCTCGATCATGTTTGCTGTAATGAGGTGACAGGAGAATCTGTACCCGTCTTTGCTTCTATACGGATTACATGAAAAAAAAAATATTTGTTTTTGACTTGAATTAGTTATTGCAAAAGTAGACATATCAAGCTTTCTTTAGGTATCTCTCTCATGGCTCTTTGTTCAGTATTGTCCGAGTTTCAGTTCATTTTAATGACGTGTTTTTCCTGACACAGTCTACATCTTGCGCGCATCTCATGCAGGCTATTTGTAAAATCAAAGCCTCGTGGGCGTGGTAGCATTAATTCTAATGAGCTCAGACTGAGAAACTAGACATAGCATTAGTTTCATACTGATTTCTTTATCAAACATTATTTGTTTTCAACATGCACTCACTGCATTTAAAAGTAGACACTTCAAGCTTTCTAGAGATATACGTCTCGTGTCTGTGTGTTTTGTTTCCGCGGAGTTTCAGCGCATTTAGCTGACGCGTTTCTAAAAATAGTTATCGAAGAGAGAAAAGACAGAATGCCTACACTGTTTATGATCCTTGTTTTGCAAAAGCACACACGTTTGTTGTCATTGTGAGTGTACACAATAAAAACTAGACACCTAACAGATTTGATTTATGTATTGACCTTACTGCAGTTAGTCTAAAGCAGTGGTCACCAAACTTGTTCCTGGAGGGCCGGTGTCCTAGAGATTTTAGCTCCAAACCTAATCAAACACACCTGAACAAGCAAATCAAGGTCTTACTAGGTATACTTGAATCATCCAGGTGTGTTGAGGCAAGTTGGAGCTAAACCCTGCAGGGACACTGGCCCTCCAGGACCGAAATTGGTGACCCCTGGTCTAAAGATTAAAAATGAATCACCAGAAATGGCATGAAACTCTGGAGGAAACGCTGGATAGCCTGCTGATGTGACATTAATTGTTTTATACTGAAACTTTCCTTCTAAAAGCACTTTCTTGGTCTTATACATATTTCTTTGCACATTAAACACACGCACGGCCGGAGCAAGC
The DNA here is from genome assembly GCF_052040795.2 of Danio rerio. Classification (NCBI taxonomy): domain Eukaryota; kingdom Metazoa; phylum Chordata; class Actinopteri; order Cypriniformes; family Danionidae; genus Danio; species Danio rerio. The sequence goes on from NC_141023.1 coordinate 3,621,265, forward strand.
TGAACTGGCGCTCAAGGCAAACAACGATCACGCCTTAACCCGAAAATAAAAAAGAAAGTGACCGATTCGCGGATAGAAGTGAGGACCGGGACGGAGGGGGTGAGTGTCGCGGATGAAAGTGAGGAGTGTGGGATTTACGGACGTCACCCTCACTATTCTGTCACCCAAGATGGGATGCCGGCCCTGAACAGATGTCGGCCACAACAGGAAAAAAAAAACTGCAATTGCTTTAATTGCGTTAATTTTTTTTACGTGTCAAATATTTCAAATTAATAGCATGGGTTTACGCGCTAGTTTTGACAGCCCTAGTTTTTATGTATAAATGTAATTTTGTGTTGTGTTCGTTGCAACCCAGGAAGAATAGCCACTACCTTGTTAGTGGCTAATGGAGATCCTGAGAAATAAATAAATAGCAACAACAGAAACTACTACAGCAACAACATCAAGAACACCAACCACAGCAACAACAGAAACTACTACAACAACATCAAGAACACCAACCACACCAAAAACATCAAGAACACCAACCACAGCAACAACAGAAACTACTACAACAACATCAAGAACACCAACAATACCAACAACATCAAGAACACTAACCACAGCAACATGAGAAACTACTACAGCAACATCAAGAACACCAACCAGAGCAACAACACCAAGAACAACAACCACAGCAACAACAGAAACTACAACAACATCAAGAACACCAACAACATCAAGAACACCAAACACAGCAACAACATCAAGCACGCCAACCACAGCAACAACATCAAGTACACCAAACACTGCAACAACATCAAGCACGCCAACCACAGCAACAACATCAAGAACACCAAACACAGCAACAACATCAAGCACGCCAACCACAGCAACAACATCAAGAACACCAAACACAGCAACAACATCAAGTACACCAAACAGAACAACAACATCAAGTACACCAAACACAGCAACAACATCAAGTACACCAAACACAGCAACAACATCAAGTACACCAAACACAGCAACAACATCAAGAACACCAAACACAGCAACAACATCAAGAACACCAAACACAGCAACAACATCAAGAACACCAAACACAGCAACAACATCAAGAACACCAAACACAGCAACAACATCAAGAACACCAAACACAGCAACAACATCAAGAACGCCAAACACAGCAACAACATCAATAACACCAAACACAGCAACAACATCAATAACACCAAACACAGCAACAACATCTAG